>NC_056731.1:1504975076-1504995076 GCF_019279795.1 Protopterus annectens | reverse complement strand
TTCTGCTTCATGGTTCACAAGTTCCCAGAACTCCTCTATAACCACTCAAAATACAGGGGCAATCCAATCAAGGACCTTATATGAATATAAAACACATACCTCTCCCATTTCTACATAACACAAATACTTGCGAGAGATGCAGCTATTTAGCCAAACTGGAGGCTGAGCTCTCTCAACTCAGGACTGGCAAGACCAGACAGGAGGAGAAGGCAGCTACACACACCACAAAACCAGTCTCACATAAATCTATCACAACAATGACTCAAACACATAAACACACAAAGTCATACTCGGAGGCTCTGAGCAAAAATTTACCTAAACAGCAGAGGCCTCCAAAGCAGACATCCAAGCAACTGCCACCTCATGACACACCACAGGCAACACATAAACCACAAAATCAGTGTGCAAAGCAGTCACAGCCCTAAAGGCCAAACACAACACCAAACATACTTGTCATAGGTGACTCTATAGTCAGACACACTGACGTCCCACTCACCAGGCTGAATAAGGAGAGGGTCACAGTAAGCTGCCTATCGGCGCTAGAATCCGCCACATAACACAAGCACTCGGGTCATTCCACAGCAAGTACAAATATGACACAGTCATTGTCCATGCTGGTGTGAACGACCTGAGACATACCTCCCTGGACTACATGAAAAGAGACATAGAGGAGCTCTCTGATTATGTAGCCCAGGCAGGTATGACCCTGAGCAGTATCCTTCCTTCACCAAGAATGATGCCACAACATAGAGACAAGATGATCAGCTTTAACAATTGGCTTAATTTCTGGTGTCATTCAAAGGGGATCCAGTGTCTGTCTGCCTGGGATGACATGCTTGACAAGCCACGCTGCTTCGCAAGGGACGGCTTGCACCTGTCACCCTGGGATTCCGGATATTGGCTAAGGCTCTTGCCACTCCCATAGTGCCTTTCTTAGGCAAGGCTCAAATTCTAAACCTACCACCCTAGAAAACAAAAATGGGAAGAAACTAAGGGTAATGCTGCTCAATGCCAGAAGTCTAAATCTCAAAATGCACGCACTCGAGGCCCTTCTCAGTATGGAGAACATCGATGTCTGTGCTGTGACTGAAACCTGGTTCAAGGCTCCTGAGAGCACCCCAGCACTATCAGGTTTTACCTCATATCATGCGTTCCGGCCCCAAAACCCGGACCACACCACAAAAGGAGGGGGTGTATGCATATTCATCAAGGATACCCACACCTCCAGGTTGGTGGCAACGCACGAAGCATTGGAAACCATCCAGGTGCAATTAACCAAAGGCAAAACTGCTCTACAATTTGTAGCATGCTACAGGCCACCCTCTCAAACTCAGGAACCCCACACAGCCTTCCTGAAGACACTGGAGGGTATAAATGTATCTCCAAACACAATTATATTGGGTGACTTCAACTACCCGAATATAGACTGGGAACATTACTCAAGCTCCAACTTTCTAGCCCAAAGGTTCCTGGAGTTCATAAATTCAAATGCCATGGAACAACTAGTCACCGTTCCCACAAGAGGAGAAAATATACTAGATCTCATCATCACAAACATGGGGACAAAATGCTCCACACCGGAAGTATATCCCTCATTGGTGAGATCAGATCACAAACTTATCTCACTGGAAATCCACATCCCGCTGCCACCCCAAACAAAAAAGACCACAGTGAAGAACTTCTCTAAAGCAAACTTCACACTACTCAAGACTGGTGTGGTATCCTTCAAGGCCCCTGAGCCAGTGGAAACCACAATCCAAGCTGCGGAAGCCCTTACAAATGCCTTCTACGAACACCTCCAGGACTGCATGGATCAGGCAATCCCTAATAAAACCAAGACTATTTCCACCAAGGGCAAACGTCCAGTCTGGTGGACCCCAGCCATAAACAAACTTTACAATAAGAGGAGAAAGCTGT
Organism: Protopterus annectens; assembly: GCF_019279795.1. Taxonomy (NCBI): domain Eukaryota; kingdom Metazoa; phylum Chordata; order Ceratodontiformes; family Protopteridae; genus Protopterus; species Protopterus annectens. Next base: position 1,504,993,159 of record NC_056731.1, on the reverse strand, counting down.
TACATGATAGAGCAAAATCCATAAAAGAGAAGACACCCTTGATCATTATTAGTAAAAAAATACGAGCACTCATAAAATCATCCAAGGCCAACTTTGAGAGAAAAATTGCAATAGATTCAAAAGACAATCATAAGGCCTTCTTCAGCTATGTTAGAAACCTGGGTGGAAACTCCCAGATATGCGCAGAATTAGTCCAAAATGATAAAAAAATCACTGAACCCACAGACATTGCCAACATACTGGCAGACAGGTTCGGTGCAAACTTCACCCCCCTCTCCCCCACAAAAGGAGAGATAACTATCCCAGCGGAGTGTAGCCTCCCAGACATCATAAATGCGCAGGTGAAAGCTGCTCTCTCTAAAGCTAAAAACACAGCATCAATGGGACCGGATGGCGTCCCCGGCTGTGTGCTACAAGAACTCAACGAGGAACTAAACCCACATATAAGGCAGCTGTTTAATCTTAGCCTTACCACAGGATACGTGCCCAAGGAGTGGTGTACGGCAACTGTGGTCCCACTCCACAAAGGCGGTGCCTCTATGGACCCTGGTAATTACCGCCCCATAAGCTTAACAAGCCTGGTCTGCAAAGCTATGGAGAGGATCATAATGGAACTCATAAACAAAGACATAGGGGACTTGCAGACATTGGACCCGACCCAGTTTGGCTTTGTCAAGGGCAGATCATGCCTTTTGAACTTGGTCGACTTCTTCGAAACAGTCACCAAGGCCATTGATGAGGAAAGGCAGTCCATACAGCCTACCTTGACCTTGCAAAAGCTTTCGACACAATACCCCACTCGGGTATTATAGAGAAACTTACCAGCTTAAATGTAAACCCATATGTCACAAGATGGGTTGCAAACTGGCTAAAGGACAGAACCCACAGGGTTAGAGTTGCTGGCGCCATGTCAGACTCCAAGCCGATCACAAGTGGTGTCCCACAGGGCTCAGTCCTTGGCCCCCTGTTGTTTGGCATCTACTTCTCAGATGTACAGGCAAACATAGGAGGACTATGGCTGACAAAGTTTGCAGATGACTGCAAACTGGGCGCCATAGTAGAAAGTACATCGGACACAGATATCCTTCAGAGGGGTCTCACGGAAACTGATAACTGGTGCCAGAGCCATGGCCTGAAGTTAAATGCCAAAAAATGTATAGTCATACCCTTCGGGAAAAACAAGGTAACCCCAAGCTACCATATAGGTGGCAATCCATTAAGCACAGAAGAGGTTATCAGGGACCTGGGGACCCAGGTTGACAGTGGCCTTTCTTTTGACACTCAGATTGCTAAAGTGGTTAGAAAGACCTTCTACATTGCCCACCTGATCATGAAGGGATTCACATCCAGATCAAGTGAAGTCATTGTTCCCCTGTACTCTTCACTTATCAGACCAATGATCGAGTACAATGCCCCATTCGGGATGTATCTCACCCGACACCTGCAGCAATTGGAGAGACCCCAAAAGTTCCTCACCAATAGGATAAAGGGACTCCAAAATCTGTCATATGCTGCCAGACTGAAGAAACTCCAGCTCTATTCAGTCGCATACCGCCTGCTCAGAGGTGACCTGTGCCTGACATACAAGGCCATGTCCAACCCGGAATTAATGGACATGCTCCACCTCAAAAAATCCAAATCTACCAGATCCACTAGAGCAAGTGACTTAAACCTTAGCACGGATATAAATAGGACATGCTGGAGGGATAGATTTGTCACCCAGAGACTCCCTATGCTGTGGAATAAAATCCCGGTCCATGTGAGGCAGAGCACCTCGCTGACTCTGTTCAAGAGAAATCTTGACCGGTGGATGGGAGATCGTAGGTTTACCCCAGGAATCATCTCTGTGTAACTGCTGGACAGAGGCACAACAAACTAATGGGCACAGTATTTTTTAACATAAGGGGTGGCGTAAGCCACAAAACTTTGGGCTAGGCTTATAAATGCCTTAGGGCAGATAGCCTAGTATAAACCTATGAACCTATGAACCTAAGTGGTGATCATCATATTGATCACTGCTGTAGTAGCCTTAGATATATAGGCTACAGCCTGCCAATGATATAACAGCCAGCTAGCTTCCAAAGCTTCAGTGCACATTCTAAGTGCCCAAACTGTCATTTAGCTCTAGCTGAGCTGATTAAAAGCCAAGTCTGGGCATGAAGCCCTTCAGAGCTTTCCTGCTACCAAACAGTATGTTCTTCTTGCCTTTCAAAAATCGATGGTTAGCTTGTGCTTTCCTTTGCTGGGCAGAAGCTCCCTTTGGGGATGATCCTTTGATTTTCTTATATTTATTGATGTTTTATTACTTTCTTCTTCTTCAGAAAAAGTGTTTTAAAGCTAGGAGTGTTGTGTTTTAATGCACTGTATTGAGACTATTATATACTTTTAAATGGAGCATTCCTTTTTTTCTGCCAGTTTAAAAGAACAAACTAAAAAGATAATTTCTGTGGAGCAGTTGTGTTTATTTATTTATTTTTTTAGGTGGTGCTGGAATAGCATTTGAAAGTGATTTTTTGCAGTGTTTGTTCTGTTAAAGAAAAAAAGGCAACTTTTGTGGACTGGTAGTTTTAACAGCATTTGCTGCTTGTTTTCCCTGGTAAAGAGGCAACATTTTTGGCTTGACCATGGAACAGACAACCTATCTGATGGCCGGTCCTTCTTCCAGCCACAAAAAGAAGTTATGCAAACAGCCTTTGCCACCACAGCAGGCTAACTATTTATCTCAGCCACAGATGGGTGACTATGCTGTGGCCATTTGTTGTACCTCACTCAATTTTGGATATTTCTGGATATGGTTTCTAAGTGAATTCAGTACTCAAGCATGTATTCATTAACTATGACCCATTCATTACAGACATTTCACCCTTGCTTACATTTACTATTGCTTAACTTGAAATTATTCTGTCTTAATTTTAATGAATTTTGCAGTTGTATCAGTCTCCTGTTGTCCTCATATTTGGTCTGATCCAAAATAGTGGGCTAGCAATTACATTTAACTACTTAAAGGCCTTCAATTACTTGTGGAACTGTGCTTTGGAATATCTTTGATGCTGATGAAATACTGCACAGAAGCCTGTAAAAACTGAACAAGATGTCTTTCTTTTTATTACCTGAAGCAGTATTGAATGACTACCAAATATTATCATCTTAAAGGCTCCTTCAGTGTATATACTTGAAGCTTTCTTTATCTAGCTTCTTCTGTAGTAATCCCTAGTTTGTATTTGTGAAGAAAAGACCTTTTCACTTTGCAGTGTTCAGTAGTTCAATAGTTCAATTAAAACTGTACCAAAGCCATAGACCAATTAAAATACAGGCTCTGTAATAAATACAAAGGCTTCAGAATTCATCCATGGATCTAGCCAATTTTTAAAAAGAAAAAGTCAATTAGAACGATGATTAAACAAAGGTAAACTGTTCCACAAATGTACCATTGATTGTGTTAAATAGCTAGATCTCAGAAATGTTTTTCTTTCGTCAGCTCTATATGTGAACCATGTTTCTCTTGTAGTTTTACATGAGTCAAGTAACTCAATATTTAACACTAAATGTAATTCTTCATTCAATAAAGCTTCATAAGCTAAGCACAATTTTCCCCTCAAATTTCTATATCTTGAAACTAGTTCTTATAGGTCCATAGGTTCATAGCATGTTACTGGACTAATGGCCCTAGTGCCCCTTACAAGCCTAGTCATATTTATCCTGAGTTACCCCAGTTTTCAGTGGTTAGGTGAGTGAAGTTTGCAGATGTAAAGATATACAGTAGTTAATAATGACTTCCTCTGTCCAGGAAGGGCACTGGTGCTGCCCGGGAGTGAATTTGCTGTCACCCATCTATTGATCTAGTTTGCATTTGAAGAGGTCAGGGAGGGTCTCTGTTTTACATGAACTTTAAGCTTGTTCCAGAAAAGTGGCAGTCTCTGGGAGATATATCTATCCCTCCAGCATGATCTGTTCATGTCAGAGGCTAGGTTAAGATCCCTACAGTGAGTGACTCTCATGGAGTTTGATTTATGACTGGGTCAGAGACTGCCCTGTAAGCCAGGCACAGGTCACCCCTTAGTAACCTGTAGGAGACAGAATACAATGACAGGGTTTCAGTCTTTCCACATAAGACTAGTTTTATGTAACCTGTAATTTCTTGGTGAGAAACCTCTGTTGTCTCCAATTATTGCATGTGTCTGGTGAGGTACATGCAAAAGAGAACATTATACTCAATTATTGGGCTGATGAGGGCTGCGTATAATGGAATTATAGCATCCTTAGATCTAGATGCAATGCCTTTACTTATAAGATGTGCCACATAGAAGTGTTTCCTTACTACTGAGGATACATGGTGGCCAAAGATCAGGTTGCTATCAACCTGAGTAACCAGATCACGTACTACTGGGTCTATACTTAGTGGGATGCTGTCTATAATGTAATTAGCAGGGATGTCAGCTTTCCCAAAGGGAATAATAATGTATTTTTTTTTTGCATTGAACTTTAATCCATGGTTTTGGCACCAATTATTTGTCTGCATTAATCCTGTCTGCAGTATACTAACATCACAGGGGGACTCAGTGATTGTTCCCAATTTGCAATCATCAGTTAACTTGGTCAGCGACAGGCTGCCCAAGTTTGGCTGGACTTCTGAGAAGTAAATTCTGAACAATAAGGAGCCCAGCACAGAACCCTGTGGTATGCCACTTCTGACTGGTTATTTGCTAGAGGTGAAGTCACCCATTTTACAGTATGTGTCCTGTCAGTGAGCCAGTTGGCTACCCATCTGGTAATGTAGGGGTTAATTCCCAATTGGAAGCAAGGAGTAATGGTTTTTATCAGATTTTGTCAATCAACACAAATATAAACCTTGTCCTGTTTTACAACAGTAGCCATCCCATTCACCCATGCTGACTGTGATTGCTTCCAAATGACATCTAAGCTTTGTGCTTAGTTCAGTTACTGCCCTGTAGTGTTCCTAAGGGCTACTGGTGCTTTCCAGGAACATGTACTACTAAGAACTAAAGGGAAACATCATCCAACAAGCCACACCCACTGAGCCATGACTTGTTTTATCCTGATATCAGCAAAGAGTGCATTCATCAACTTATGACACCTAAAATAGCTGTTATAAAGCTGTGTGCTAGATAAGATGCCTGATAATTATTTGTATTTTATATAGATAAACAGACACACACACACACACACACACACACACACACATACAGATGCACACATGCGGACACACACACACACACACACACACACACACACACACACACGCACACATGCGGGCACACACACATACACACACACACACACACACACACACGCACACACACACACACACAGACACACAATATGCAAACACACGCACATGCATAGAGACGTGCACACATACGCACGGACACACACTAATTTACATGTGGACATTATTGTGGCATATGTTGTATACAAGTGTATCCTGAGCAGGTACTGAACACACATACAGGCAAATATGTGGACAGGGATATACATATACCTGATGAATACATGGACTAACTCCCCAATTTATTCTAAAGTGAATTATGTCACTTGTCTGAATGAACATTATGAAGTGGTCTGCTAATTTAGAATTATACTTTAAATTTGAGAAAAATATTATTAAAAATGCTGTCAGTGCTAGTAATTTACATATGATGATGCTTCATTTGCATTTATATTGCAAAATATATGGATATGGGTACTGTCCAGTGAGAGATGTACCCATATCCGCAGCTGATCCACGGGGTGATTGGCTGGTGGAGTTATTTGTCTGGTTAATTCCGATAACAAATGAGACTCCGCCATGCTAACTAGTTATGCAGCCCCGTGCTGTTCATCTCCAACTTCTAAGAGGGACAAGTGGCTTTCAGCCACATGAGATTGAGCAATAACAGGTCTGTGATGCCCTTAGATGTCTGGGGCTGCACGCATGCTACACTGAATGGCTCAGCATGTGTCTACCCTTGGCCAACAGGTCCAGGTAATCCGCTGAACCCCATTTGTAATAGGGACCAGAGATTGCAATTAATCCGCATGAATGAGGAATTCCCAGTAAGTGCGGGTCATTAAATCCCTGCTCTTTGTACATAACGCCCGTTGCTAATACCAATAGGATGGTTTAGTGAGGTCCTTGGATTGGCCCCGATGGTGCGCTGAGAAGATGATCAAACCTGACTATCTAGAGGAAGTAAAAGTCATAACAGGGTTTCCATAGGTGAACCTGCGCAAGGATCATTAATTCTGAGGGCCCCAGGATGGCACCATCCCCGGGTATCAGGGCCACTCCTTCCTCTACCGCTCTGACCCTCTCAAGAGGATTAGAGGTGGCGTCCATACCCTTTCTCCTCCAGACGGCAGGAAGGAGGAGGTCCCATCAGCTCAGTGGGAGGCACAGGTCCTCCTCCTCCATCGGCCGCAGAGGGAGTGCCTGGCCCCGCCTGGCAGTATGGTCCGCTGCTCACCCTAAAGGTGACCATCTCCACGTCTGTGAGGGAGAGGGAGAAGTTGCCACCTTGGCAGGAGGACAAAGGCCCTCCACTCCAACCACATGGGGCCACAGATGGGGATCACACACCGCTGTCCTCTCCCCTTGATGGCAGCTGCTGGTACCTGTGGAGGATGCCTTGCTCCCCTCTGGGTGTTGATTCAAAGACATGGATGGTTGGCATTGCAGCCACATGCTGGCCACCGCAGGATTCCCTGCTGTCCCACAACATGGGGCCAGTAACCCAGGTCCAGATGCCAGCGACGATGCCTGTGAAACCTTGTATGCTCATGACTATTGGAGCAATGCCGCATGGGCAGTGTTGCCCCCAGCGACCGAGAAGAGAACTTGTACGACTGAGCGGTGGATCACTCAGCTTGTGCATTGATGAAGATCAGCCAGCTGTGAGAACTAATGTGAATTGCAGGACACATTGATCATCGACACGTCAAACGCACTTTGCAGCCCTGGGTTACTCATGGGGCTACACCTGTTTGAGGGTCGTCATGCCTTTCATTGCCCCCAGGGTGTACATTTCACATCGAGGGAGTGACTGGGGAGTCGAGGAAGCCAGTTGTGGGCCCCCTGTCCCCCCAGGGAGAGACTCAGATGGAGGAAAGGAGTCCCCCAGTGCCCAGAGCCAGGATGCCTGTCTGAGGGCAAGAGGGAGTAGGCGCTCATCTGACCCACCCCCCAAAAGGCTGTTGGTGGTACCACCACCAGGCTGATCTCCCAGATTGAACCCTGACTCCTACCTGGAGTCTGGCCGTGGGGAGCGGGCGCATTGACCAGGGGAGAGCAGGTATCCTTTCATCCCTGAGGTCTTCACCAGCCCATCCCCCCTTTACCAGTGACCACTCATGGAACATGACCTTAACTCAGATGTGGCGACCCGCCAAATTTAAGCATATTACTAAAAGGTGGAAAAGAATATAAACAGGATTCCCTCAGTAATGGTGAGGGAAGAGGCCAGAGCCAAATCCCTGCCAGGGTGACATTTGCAGGGAAATGTGGTATACTGAAGTCTGTCTCCCCAGTACCGTCAAGGGGGCCCAAGTCCTTGTGATCAAGACCCAGCCCGCTGATGGAGTGAGGCTGGTGGCAGTCCCCGGCATGTCGGGATCAGGTCTTCCCGGAGTAGGGTTGTTTGTGAATGCTGCCCAGAGCAGGCGATAAACCCCATCTAAGGCTAAACACTGGCACAAGACTGATGGTGGACAAGTACCATAATGGAAAGTTGAAAAGAACTTTGAAGAGAGCGCTCAAGAGGGCGTGAAACCATTCAGAGGTAAATGGGTGGGGTCTGCTTGGACCACCAAGAGGATTCAACTCGGCAGCTGCTCCGGCCACTCAAGTGAGGCAGATCCACCTCCCCCTCCCAGGGGTGGGGGACCATCCCCGGGTGCACTGGCTGCTGTTGGGCATACTTCCTCCTCGGAGGTGCACTACGATCATCTGCAGGTTGGCCAAGAAGGCCATGCAGAAGGTGGCTCCCCTCTAGCATCAGCCCTCGCCATGCTCTGGGGTCATGGGAGATGACTGCAGCCATCTCCTGGTGCGACTGTCGATCGGGCTGGACTATCCTCAGTGTGGTCTGACCAATTCTTACTGCTGGGCCAGCGGGCACACCTTGGGTGCCCGGGGTCTGCTCTGAAATTGATGACCCACCCGTCCCGTCTTGAAACACGGACCAAGGAGTCTAACAGGTGCATGAATCCGAGGGTGGGGCGGAGACCCCACAGCACAATAAAAGTGAAGGCTGGCGTGAGCCAACTGGGTGGGATCCCCTTGCCCTGCACGGAGGGCATTCTGCCGGGCCATCTCACCCATCCCATCGGGGAGTTGGAGTGTGAGCTTATCTGGTGGGACCCAAAAGATTGTGAACTATACCTGGGCAGGGCAAAGCCAGAGGAAACTCTGGTGGAGGTCCGTAGCAGTCCTGATGTGCGATTCGGTCATCCAAACTGGGTATCAGAGTGAAAGACTAATCAAACCATCTAGTAGCTGGTTCCCTCCAAAGTTTCCCTCAGGATAGCTGCCACTCAGCGAACACAGTTTTATCTGGTAAAGTGAGTGATTAGAGGTCTTGGGGCTGAAACAATCTCAACCTATTCTCAAACTTTAAATGGGTAAGAAGCCCGACTTGCTGACTTGGAGCCAAGCGTGGAATGCGAGCACCCAGTGGTCCACTTTTGATAAGCAGAACTGGTGCTGCAGGGTGAACCGAATGCTGGATTAAGGCACCCAATGCTGATGCTCATCAGACCTCAGAAAAGGTGCTGGCTGATAAGAACACAGGATGGTGGCCATGGAAGTTGGAATCTGCTAAGGAGTGTGTAACAACTCACCTGCTGAATCAACTAGCCCTGAAAATGGATGGGGCTGGAGCATTGAGCCCATACCCTGCTATCGCCGGCACTGGGAGCCAAGGGGCCTATGCAGCGATGAGTAGGAGGACCGCCATGGTGGCATTGAAACCCAGGGCTCCAAAGTAGAGAAGAGTTCCATGTAAACAGCAGATGAACATGGATCAGTTGGTCCTGAGAGATAGGCAAGTGCAGTTCTGAAGGGACAGGCGATGGCCTCCGTCACCCTCAGCCGATCAAAAAGGGAGTTGGGTTCAGATCCTCGAATCCAGAACAGTGGAGAAGGGCACCTCGCGGCTTCCAGTGCGGTGACGCAAATGATCCTGGAAAAGCTGGTGGGGGCTGCTGGGAGAGTTCTCTTTTCTTTGTAAAGGGCAGGGCACCCTGGAATGAGTTCACCCTGAGAGAGGTACCCACTCCCTGGAAAGCATCATCGTTCTGACAGCATCAGGTGAGCTCTCGCCGGCCCTTGAAAATCTGAGGGAGAGGGTATAAGTCTCATGTCAGGCCATACCCATATCCACAGCAGGTCTCCAAGGTGAACAGCCTCTGGCATGTTAGAACAATGTAGGTAAGGGAAGTCGGTAAGCCAAATCAGTAACTTTGGAATAACGATTGGCTCTAATGGCTGCATCAGTCAGGCTTGGCTATGAAGCAAGGCTGGGCACGGACCATGGCTGGATGAGGCATTGCCCCCTTGCCATGCTCCCCCCTCCCTGGGGAGGCCAGGGGGATGACGGTGGTGACTCTGGATGCATTCCGGGCCCTACCTGTGGATCTCCCTGGCTGTGCCAGGTGCCAGTTCTGACCGGCTTCCTGAATCATCCGGCAGCTTGCAGCTGACTTAGAACTGGTTTGGACTAGGGGAATCCAACTGTTTAATTAAAACAAAGAATAGCGAAGGCCCAAGACGAGTGTTGACACAATGTGATTTCTGCCCAGTTCTCTGAATGTTAAAGTGAAGAAATTCAATGGAGCATGGATAAATGGTGGGAGTAACTATGACTCTCTTAAGGTAGCCAAATGTCTCTTCATCCAATTAGTGATGCACATGAATGGATGAACAAGATTCCCACTGTCCCTACCTACTATGTAACAAAACCACAACCAAGGTAACGGGCTTGGCAGAATCAGCGGGGAAAGAAGATCCTGTTCAGCTTAACTCTAGTCTGGCACTGTGAAGAGACATAAGAGTTGTAGAATAAGTGGGAGCCCTTGGCCACCGGTGAAATACCACTACTCTTATAATGTTTTCACTTACCTGGTGAGACAATGGGGCGAGCCCCACTGGGGCTCTCACTTCTGGCTCCAAGTGCCTGAGCATCTGATTGTGACCTGCTCCCAGGACAGTGACAGGTGGGGAGTTTGAATGGGGTGGTACACCTGTCAAAGAGTAACACAGGTATCCTAAGGTGAGCTCAGGGACAACAGAAACCTCCCATGGAGCAGAAGACCAAAATCTCACTTGAAACCGTGAAAGCAGGGCCTCAGGAATGTTCAGGCTTTTTGGGTTTTAAGCAGGAGGGGTCAGAAAAGTTACCACAGGGATAACTGGCTTGTGGCAGCCAAGCATTCATAGCGACATGGCTTTTTGATCCTTCAATGTCGGCTCTTCCTATCATTGTGAAGCAGAATTCACCAAGCGTTGGATTGTTCACCCACTAATAGGGAATGTGAGCTGGGTTTAGACAGTCATGAGACAGGTTAGTTTTACCCTACTGATGATATGATGTTGTGATAGTAATCCTGCTCAGTATGAAAGGAACCACAGGTACAGAAATTTGGTGTATGTGCTTGCCTGAGGAGCCAATGGTGCAAAGCTACCATCTGTGGGATTATGACTGAATGCCTCTAAGTAACAATCCTACCTAAATGTAATGATACTGCAGTGCCACGGAACTCAGGTTGGTCAGAGATAGCCAGCCGCAAGGTCGGCGAGGAGTGCAACTCATCACTGGGTCTGCTGGCGGATGGAAGGGGGCTGGCTCTCTCCAGCAGTGCACCACATGTTCATGGGGAACCAGGTGCTAAATCATTTGTAGACAACTTGATTTTAGGTCAGGGATTCATACGTAGCAGAGCAGCAAAAAGCTGCGATCTATTGAAATTCAAGCCTTCGAACCAAGCTTTTGACACAGCTGGGGGATGGGCTCCACACCCTCATGGGGAGGGGGGACCTGTTCTCAGCCAGCCAGCCCTGATCACCACCCCCCCAAGTTCAGATCATTAGTGGGACTTTGCTCCTTGGCAGCAGGAGCGTGGTCCGGCTGGGGGGTGGGAGGGACCGGGGTCTGGGTGCATCCCAGCGGCAGGGCCTCCCACACCTGAAAAGATCCCTGGTCACTCCCCTCACACTGCACCCTCCAGCACCTACTTCCAGATAGCCAGAACCTCTGCGGGTGCAGAGGGGGCTGAGGATTGCGTACCCACGTTTAAGGGTCATCCGCGGAGGGGTGACTTGGTGGTGTGGGTGGTAGTGCTTTGTTCCAGGGAAGAGGGTGAAGGGCTGTCTGGGGAATCCAGGTATGGGATCTTATCCTCCCCATCCTCAAGGGGAGAAAAGATACAGCCACTGTGGCATCTTGCACCCAGGGCCAGGCAGGGGAGTCGGCCATCAGCTTGGGTTGGCCGAGGGCTGCCCAGGGAAGCCAGGTCTGTGATCCCATCCTCCCAGGCCCCATGGGTGTGGAGATATGGCCACCATGGTGTCTTGTACCCGGAGCCAGCCACAGGCTTCGGATTGGCCTCTGGTCCTCACCTGGCACCGTGGGCATGCCACCTGCAAACAGCACCATGCAGGAGGTAAGGAGCAGCATACCAGAAGGCTAGAAATGAAGCACGTTCTTCGGTGCCTTGCGCTGTGGAGGAGAGAGAGGGAGGTGTATGGAGAAATGTGCAGAAATGTCGGGGCTTGGGGCCATATCCTGAGCAAGTTTGAATGCCCTAGGTGGAGGACAAAGGGGAGAAACGGCATCATGGAAATCTGAATGAGGGACTGTCTGAGGCCTTGCAGATCAGCAGAGTTCCACGAGGCTGGAAAGGATTGGAGGGAAGCTTCCCTGAGAGGCTCAGAGACCACGATTGACACTGCATGATTTGGCAGCCTTCAGGAGATATGTAACCCGGGAAATGAGCTCTCGCACCTGAGTAGAAGTGGAAGCCTGGAGGCAGTCCCTCCCAATGGAAGTCCAGTAGGGAGATAGAGGCTGAAAATGGCTGGGCTGGGAGAGCTCCAGCCTGGTTGAGAGGGACCAGACCACGTCTCTCTCTCTCTCTCTCTCTCTCTCTCTTTGGGACGGAAGTCCGAAAGGGGGAGGGAGGCAGAAACCCACTGGGCAGGGAGCACTCCCATCTGAGTGAGAGGGTCCAGATGGTGCCGCCCCCTCATGTGGATGTCCTTAAGGGAGTGGCTGGTGGATGGCTGCAGGGCCCAGAAAGCTCCTGCCTTGGTGAGAGGGGTCAGGTGGAGCCCCCCAGTGGGGGAAGTCCTCAAGGGAGTGCCAGGCAGACGGCTGCAGAGTCTGGAGAGCTCACTGCCCGGGTGTGACGGGGCCAGGCGGAGCCTCCCATGATGGAAGTCCTCAAAGAGTGACCGGTGTGCATCTGCAGGACCTGAAGAGCTCTTGCCAGGCAGAGGGAAGGTGTCTGACTTCACCCGCTATCCGACGGCATCCCCAAAATATTGCAAACTCCATTGAAGCCCCTCTAGACTGGAAACCCGGGGACTCGGAAGTCCTGATGAGAACGGACCTGCCCTCGGCGACCAAGGGGAGTTCTGTGGAGCCAGCAGGATTGGAGGGAAGCCCCCCTGAGAGACTCCCTCAGGCACGAGGACACTACATGATTTGGCAGCCTTCAGGAGATATGGGGAAGATGGGGACTGTGGTGTTTTGGACCGGAAAGGAGGGGCACTCTGAAGTCCCGATGAGAGTAGACCTGCACCTTAATGTCTGAGGAGAGTTCCGCTGGGCCAGCTGAGATCAGAGGGAAGCCCCCCAAGAGGCCCCTGAGGACATGGGGACACTGCATGGTCTGGCAGCCTTCATGAGATAGGCAGGAGATGGGGACTGTGCTGCTCCGGTATGGAAAGTAGGAGGACTTGGCAGCCCCAATGAGAGTGGATCTGCCCCTTGGCAGCTGAGGGGAGTTCTGTGGGGCTGGCCGGGATAAAAGGGTAGCCCCCTGAGAGGCATCCAAGGGCACGGGCACACTGCACGGTCTGGCAGCCTTCAGGAGATAGGTGGGAGATAGGGACCATGGTGCTTTAGACCAGAAAGGAGGGGGACTGAGAAGCCCCGATGAGAGCAGACCTGCTCCTTGGTTGCCAAGTGGAGCTCTGTGGGAATGGCAGGGATTGGAAGGAAGGTCCCCAAGAGGCCCCTGAGGGCACAGGGACACTGCACGGTTTGGCAGTCTGCAGGGGACGGGCAGGTGGTGGGGTTCACTGGAGGCAAGGCTGGAGCCATGGAGGGAGAAGGAGGTCTCTCTGCATCATTGAAAGGGAAGCCCACTGGGGTAGGCCTTGATAGAAGTCCTCAACGGAGTGCCGGGCAAAGGACTTCAGTGCCTGGAGACCTCCTAAACAGGCAGAGGCATCCACCCTTGCCCTGTTCCCAAAGACATTCTTGAAAAATCACAAAGTCCCCAGAATTGCACTGGATCGGAAAGGATGGGGGACTCTGAAGTCCTCATGAGAGTGGATCTGGCCCTCCATGGTGGAGAGAAGTTCCGTGGAGTTGGTTGGACCCAGTGGGCTTTCCCCCCCAATCGTCCGTCAGGCACCTGTGATCCAGCATGATTTGGCAGCCTTCAGAAGGTAATGCATGACATGGCATCCCATCAGGAGTGTGAGTCTGGGTCCCAGCCCCAGGGAGAACACCTCTCTAGGCATCTGCATGGGGTCAAGGCACTTTTTCCCACTGTCTTTTGACTAATCAGGCTGATCAACTCCCACTTGTGGAGGGCCCCTTCAGTGTGGCTCTGCAGGTCACAGCTTGTGAGTAAAGCTTCTCCTCCCTGGGAGCAAGGCATGGGTGGGGGTGTGTGAAGCATTTAGCACCCCTCAGGGGCAAAGTCATGGCAAGACTGACCAGCCTGGGCTGAGGCGAAGGGGTCCTGTCACACACCAGGTCACCCTGGTCCGGCGGGTGCCTATTGAGCACGAGAGCTGTGTGAGCTTTCTCCCTCTCTCTCTCTGGCTCTGAGAGCTACCATGCTGTGCGCCAGCCCACAGCCCTTCAGGGTCATGGTCGCTGGTCCATAACCAGCAACTGGGGTGCTCCCTCCACTGTGAAAGGGATCCCTCCCATCGGCGGACATGTGTGCTCTGGCCCCTCCTCTCTGTTCACCCGCTGAGGTGCTCCTATCTGATTGATCCTGCCAGTAGCAAATTCTTGTCTCAAAGATTAAGCCATGCATGTCTCAGTCCACATGGACGTTATAGTGAAACTGTGAATGGCTCATTAAATCAGTTATGGTTCCTTTGATCACTTGGATAACTGTGGTAATTCTAGAGCTAATACATGCTGATGAGTGCTGACCTCTGGGGTTGCATGCATTTATCAGACCAAAACCAATCTGAGTCTCAGTCCGGCAGCTTTGGTGACTCTAGGTAAACTTGGGCCAATCACTTGCCCTTATGGTGGTGACGTAACATTCGAATGTCTGCCCCATCAACTTTCGATTGTACTATCTGTGCCTACCATGGCGAACATGGGTAACTGGGAATCAGGGTTCGAGTCCACTGAGGGAGCCTGAGAAATGGCTACCACATCCAAGGAAGGCAGCAGGCATGCAAATTACCCACTCCTGACTCGGGGAAGTAGTGTCAAAAAATAACAATAGAGGACTCTTTCAAGGCCCTGTAATTGGAATGAGTAAACTTTAAATCCTTTAACCAGGATCTATTGGAGGGCAAGTCTGGTGCCAGCAGCCACAGTAATTCCAGGTCCAATAGTGTATATTAAAGTTGCTGCAGTTAAAAAGCTCGTAGTTGGATCTTGGGATCAGGCTGGCAGTCTGTCACGAGATGAGCTACCGCCTGTCACAGCCCCTGCCTCTCAGCGCTCCCTAAGTTCTCTTCACTGAGTGTCCCTGGGGTCCGAAGTGTTTACTTAAAAAATTAGAGTGTTCAAAGCAGACCATTCACCTGAATACTTCATCTAGGAATAATGGAATAGGACTCCAGTTCTATTTTGTTGGTTTTCAGAACTGGGGCCATGATTAAGAGGAATGGCTGGGGGCATTCGTATTGTGTTGCTAGAGGTGAAATTTTTGGACCAGTGCAAGACGAATGAAAATGAAAGCATTTTGCCAAGAATGTTTTCATCAATCCAGAACCAAAGTCGGAGGTTTGAGGCCAATCAGATACCACTGTAGTTCCAACCATAAACAATGCCGAAAACCAAAAAAGAAAAACAGCACTCGGTAGTACAAAAAAACTCCCAAACAACTTTAATGAAGTGAGTGCTTTTGTACAGAACAGTGTCAATACTTCTTCAGACTTTAACAAAAGGAATACGAACCAATGCATTTAAATACTAACCAACAAGATCACATGATACAGTTAATTAATTAATTAAGACCATCAGATTAACTTCAGAAAATTCCCATAGTGGCCAGAATAAGATGACATAATCACACAATGAATACATAATATATAATACAATAAATCGGCCCATCAACTTGATAAAATAGTCACACAAAAAGGCAGTAAAATTATTTTTTTTTAAATTATGTTTTTAAAAATTGTGTTTTTGAAAAATTACCTTATTAGGATTCTTAACTTCAAGATGCATGCTATAGAACATACATCATTAATGCCTGGGTGTCTAAAGGCATCTACTTTAATCTGCCATAATAATTCACATCTCTCCAACCATAAAGAGGTACCTACATAATTGATTCTTATTCCTTTTGTTTTTCTTTTGTTAAAGTCTGAAGAAGTATTGACACTGTTCTGTATGAAAGTACTCACTTCATTAAATTTGTTTGGGAGTTTTTTGTACCACTGAGTGCTGTCTTTCTTTTTGTTTTTCACTTAGTAGTCTGTGCTTTTTCAGTTTTGGTATTCATAAACAATTCTGACTAGTGATCTGGTGACATTATTACCATGACCTGCCAGGGAGATTCCGGGAAACCAAAGTCGTTGGGTTCTGGGGACAGTATGGTTGCAAAGCTGAAACTTAAAGGAATTGATGGGAGGGCACCACCAGGAGTCAAGCTTGCAGCTTAATTTACTCAATACAGGAAAGCTCACCTGGCCCGGACATGGAAAGGATTGACAGATTGACAACTCTTTTTTGATTCTGTGGGTGGTGGTGCATGGCCATTCTTAATTGGTGGAGCAATTTGTCTGGTTAATTCTGATAACGAACGAGACTCTACCATGCTAACTAGTTATGCGGCCCAATGTGGTCATCTCCAACTTCTTAGAGGGACAAGTGGCTTTTAGCCACATGAGATTGAGCAATAACAGGTCTGTGATGCCCTTAGTTGCCTGGGGCTGCATGCATGATACACTGAATGGATCAGCATGTGCTACCCTTGGCCAACAGGTCTGGATAATCCACTAAACCCTATTCATGATAGGGATGAGAGATTGTAATTATTCCCCATGAACGAGGAATTCCCAGTAAGTGCGGGTCATAACCTCAGTTTGATTATGTCCCTGCCCTATTTACACACTGCCTGCCACTACTACCAATTAGATGGTTTAGTGAGTTCCTTGGATTGGTCTCACTGGAGTGAGTCATGGCCTCGGCAGTGTGCCGAGAAGATGATCAAACTTGACTATCTAGAGGAAGTAAAAGTTGTAACAAGGTTTCCCTAGGTGAACCTGTGGAAGGATCATTAATGCTGAGCGTCCCAGGAAAGTGCCTTCCTTGGGTACCAGGGCCACTCCTCGCTCCACCAACCCAACCCTATCAAGAGTAAGAGGGGCAGCATCCGTACCCACTCACCTTCCGGCGGTGGGAGGGAGTGGGCCCCGTCAGCGAGTTGGGAGATGTGGGCACTCCTCATCTGCCCTGAGGGGATGGCCATGGAAGGGGCACCCAGCCCGCTTTGTGTCCAGGAGGTGATTGGCTTCCCAAGCAGGAGGGGGAGTGAGAGGGTGCTGTCCTGGTGGGGGGATGCAGGCCCTCCCCTCTGGCTGCATACAGCCACCAATGAGGGTCACACACTGGTGTCCTCTCCCCTCGATATCAGTCGTGGGTATCTGTAGAGGACACCCCGCACCCCTTGGAGTGTTGGTTCAAAGATCCAGAAGATCGGCATTGTGGTCACATGCTGGCCACTGCGGGACTCCCTGCCATCCCTCAGAGCGGGGCCACTAACCCCAGTCCACGCACATCAACGATGCCTGTGAACCTCACATGCTTGTGATGACCGGAGCAACGCCACATGGGCAGCAGTGCTTCCAGTGACTGAGAAGAGAATTCATATGACTCTGAGCGGTGGATTAATCTGCTCGTGCATCGATGAAGAATGCAGCTAGCTGCGAGAACTAATGTGAATTGCAGGACACATTGATCATCAATACTTTAAACGCCCTTTGCAGCCCCAGGTTATGCCTATCTGAGGGTTGTTGCATTTTCCATGACCCTCAGAAGTGTCTGGCCCCCATCAAGGGCACAGCTGGGGAGTCAGGGGTGCCCACTGTGGGCTCCCATCTCCCCCAGAGAGAGAGGCAGGTGGAGGAGAGGTGTCCCATGTGCCTGAGGACAGGTGGGAGTAGGCACGCATCTGACCCACCCCACTGGAGGCTGTCAGTGGTACCGCCACAAGGCTGCCCTCCTGGGGTGAAGCCCATCACCCACTTGGTTCCTGCTTGTTGGGGCCGCATTGGCCATTTACCTCCACCACCCTAAGTCTGGCAGCAGCAGGGAGTGGGTGCATGTGCTGGGGAGAATGGGCATCCATCCATCCCTGAGGTCCCCACAGGCCCACCCCAATCACCATCGATCACTCTCGGAATGTGACCTCAGATCAGATGTGGCAACCCACCAAATTTAGGCATATTACTAAGCAGAGGAAAAGAAACTAACCAAGATTCCCTCAGTAACAGCAAGTGAAGAGGGAAGAGCCCAGCACCGAATCCCCGCCCTGGTGATGGGCACAGGGAAATGCGGCGTACTGAAGTCCATCACCCCGGCACTACCCAGGGGGCCCAAGTCCTTGTGATCGAGGCTCAGCCCATGGACAGTGTGAGGCCGGTGGCAGCCCCCGCC
>NC_056731.1:1504772576-1504972576 GCF_019279795.1 Protopterus annectens | reverse complement strand
TCAACCTTTTGTGGTCAATGTTTTTAGTATTAATCTACTGAAGTTTAGGCTAACTTCATTATATCCACATATGTGTGTCTATGTGTTTGTGTGTGTGTCTGTATAGCCATAATATAAGCAAAGTCAACATACACTGCAATAGTGCATTATCCATAAAATGTTAGGCAATATTGCAATTTACATGCATATTGCACATGAACTCTGCTAATAACATTACCCCTTTAAATTTTCAAAAAAAAATACACTAGCTGTCCAACTGTTTCAGACACTTGGAGTAGCTTAGTATACAACTTTTTAGAATCTTACTTTAAGTAACACTATCCTCAAAAAAATGGAAACCATGCATGTTATAGAGACACGTTCTAATTTATTTGTATTAGTACACTTATTTGTTGCAGTACTATATTCCTGGCATACTAATCCAAAACAAACCTCACATCAGGACTGCATGTATGTTTATGTATCTTTTTTGTTCTGATCTATTTCGTAAGTGATTCTAACAGATACTCTTCATTTCATCTTGGACGGTTTTACACTGAAAATATATTATCTGTAAGTGCTAAACACTTTGCAGTATTTTTATGTACTTTCCACGGGCAGTAATTGAAGTAACAAAGAAGGGCATGATGATTGAAGTGTTACCTTCCCTTAGTGAAGGTAACAAAGAAGGGCTTGATGATTCAAGTGTTACCTTCACTAAGGGACCAAGGCATGCCCTGCCCTACATTTTTGTACATATACCTTAGCATTAGACTCTTCTTCTCGGAGAAGTCATATGAAATTTGATTCCTACTCAAGCATGAAATAAAAGAAAATAGTTGAACACATTAACGAATTAATGTTTTATTAATCAGGCTAGGGGCTGTTCTTCAGGGGATACCTGAGATGGCACATATAGTATTAGAGGAAATTTAGTGGGTGTGTCAGGGAATTTCCACTACTCTTTTCTATAGGTACCATTAAATATTTTACATCCAGCTGAAGTGCCATCAACTCAAGCAAATTGAACCTCAATTTAATGTCTTACCTGAAGGGTAACACAGTTGGGAGTACAGCAACACCCTGTTACTGAACTGCTATATCAACAACCCATTCACCTAGAGGTTGAATAGAACTCACAACCTTCTGTTCTTTTAGGACCAAAAGCAAGTGGGCTACCTGTTGTGCCACTGACACCATGATAATAGTGAAGTTACTTAAAACATAATTGTACTTTTTGCTGCAACACAGAATGAACCAATGTGTTTGCTATATAAAGAATACATTATATTTTAACTTATGCACTAAGATAACTCACTGAATCCAAAAGCAATGCATAAATTAAAAAAAGTATTTGAGATTATGAGCCTGAAGATGATGATTATGCTGAAAGAAGTGCTCTGCTGCTGCTTTTGTGTTAGCACATGAATAAACCAGTCTTCATGGGTTCTGTTCAAACAGCTTTAGTTTAGACAAACCCATCACTATAGAGGCTTACTGACTGTGACTTAAGTAATTTATATAGACTAATAACTGTGATCATGCATGCTCACTCTCTGGCTGCTTCTACAAAATGGCACTAGAGATTGCACGTGTCTGGAATTTAACCTCAGCTTTGGCCGGCTAAGAACTTGCTATATTCAACTGGACGTATAAGAGAATTTAAGTACCTTTATCTGCTGTTTTTTTTTTCAAAAAAATACAGTATTTAAATTGATTTTAACTGTGTGGAAGGAATATTAGCTGAACTGGAAGTTAGTCAGTGTTTGCTGAATTTTGTTATTTGCTAGTAATTACAGGTGTGGGGGTAGTCACATTCTTTGATTTCCTGTCCTTGCCTATTTAAGTGGTACAGTGTGAAATATTTTCTGCTTAAAAACCTCAGCTTTGGCCGGCTAAGAAATTGCTATATTCAACTGGACGTATAAGAGAATTTAAGTACCTTTATCTGCTCTTTTTTTTCAAAAAATACAGTATTTAAATTGATTTTAACTGTGTGGAAGGAATATTAGCTGAACTGGAAGTTAGTCAGTGTTTGCTGAATTTTGTTATTTGCTAGTAATTACAGGTGTCGGGGTAGTCACATTCTTTGATTTCCTGTCCTTATCTATTTAAGTGGTACAGTGTGAAATATTTTCTGCTTAAAAACCTCAGCTTTGGCCGGCTAAGAACTTGCTATATTCAACTGGACATATAAGAGAATTTAAGTACCTTTATCTGCTCTTTTTTTTTCAAAAAAATACAGTATTTAAATTGATTTTAACTGTGTGGAAGGAATATTAGCTGAACTGGAAGTTAGTCAGTGTTTGCTGAATTTTGTTATTTGCTAGTAATTACAGGTGTGGGGGTAGTCACATTCTTTGATTTCCTGTCCTTGCCTATTTAAGTGGTACAGTGTGAAATATTTTCTGCTTAAAAACCTCAGCTTTGGCCGGCTAAGAACTTGCTATATTCAACTGGACGTATAAGAGAATTTAAGTACCTTTATCTGCCATTTTGTTTTTCAAAAAAATACAGTATTTGAATTGATTTTAACTGTGTGGAAGGAATATTAGCTGAACTGGAAGTTAGTCAGTGTTTGCTAAATTTTGTTATTTGCTAGTAATTACAAGTGTGGGGGTAGTCACATTATTTGATTTCCTGTCCTTGCCTATCTAAGTGGTACAGTGTGAAATATTTTCTGCTTAAAAACCTCAGCTTTGGCCGGCTAAGAACTTGCTATATTCAACTGGACGTATTAAAGAATTTAAGTACCTTTATCTGCTCTTTTTTTTTCAAAAAAATACAGTATTTAAATTGATTTTAACTGTGTGGAAGGAATATTAACTGAACTGGAAGTTTTCACTCTGCTCTTCAGTTACTCCCGCCCACCCTCCCTGTTTTTGTTTTGGTGTTAGTCTTAATTGCCTTGCAACTGCCCGCCCTTCTTGTAAATTTGTCTTTGGATACTCCTTCTGGGCCCATCTCATTTGCTCACTCAACTGAGTGCAGTGAGATCATATTCTGATTTCAGACACTCCTACTGTGTACAAAGAGAGCTTCTGGGAAACAGAAAAAAAAAAATTAAGCTTGTTTCCTGCCTTTCCTGTTAAGTGGTATGGACTATTTGTAGGCTTCTGAGCCCCCAAGCCCTTCTGTGTTGGAGGGAAGCCTTCTAGCTTAGTTTTTTTTTCTTATAACTAGCCAGTTTTCTAGTTTCAGCACTCAAATCTGTTTCTTTGATCTCAGCACTTGTTCAGAAAAAAAAAAAAAAAAAATTCATCTGCTTTTACTGTACTTGCGTTTCTACCTACTTTTTTTTACTTTTGCATCATCTTAAAAGTACTCAATTGTATTAATTACTGCTTGGTGTAACTCATTCTAAGCCTTTTGGTTTAAAAACTTGGGCTTCGGACCAGTTGTTTTGCACTGAGAGGGTTTGTGGTCTGCACTGTAGTGGCAGAACAGGTAGCTTACATCCTTCTAGGTTGGGAACTGCTGATTGAGAGCTCAGTGTCTGTTATTCTAAAAGTGTATTAATTCTGGTTTAAGCACTTGGGCTTTCAGGCCAGTTATTTTACATTAAGAGGGTTCGTGGTCTGCACTCTTGTGGGAGGCGAGGCTGGGCTCTGCCCTTCTGAGCTGGGAATTTCTGGTTGAAGGCTTATAGTGCATGCATATCTGAACTGCTTCTTACTGAAGTTGGTGCGCCTTGTTTGCTGTGGCATAGACTGGATTCGAGCCTGCTGGATCTAGCTTTGTTTGTGTAACTTAAGCACTAATCCAGGCATTCTCTAAAGTATTCAATTGTATTTATTACTGCTTGGTAGTAACTTGATTAAAGTGTAGCTATCATTCTAAGTCTTTTGGATTAAGCACTTGGGCTTCAGACCAGTTGTTTTACATTAGGAAGGTTTGTGGCATGCACTGTGGTGGCAGGACAGGTAGCTTTCATCCTTCTAAGTTGGGAACTGCTGATTGAGAGCCCAGTGTCTGTTATTCTTAAAGTGTATTAGTTCTGGATTAAGCACTTGAGCTTCAGGCCAGTTATTTTACATTAAGAAGGTTTGTGATCTGCACTCTTGTGGGAAAAGAGGCTGGACTCTGCCCTTCTGAGCTGGGAATTTCTGGTTAAAGGTTTATAGTGCCTGAATATTTGAACTGTATCTTACACCTTGTTTGCTGTAGCATAGACTAGATCCAGGCCTGCTTAATCTAGCTTTGTTTATATGCTTGTTGTTTGTTTGCTTGTTATTTCCCTGGAACGCTAATTCCACCTAATACACGGCTTCTCAGTGCTTCTGTGGATCACTAGTGATATCTGCATTGCTTACTGTACTTATTTCCTTGTTTCACTTGAAAGAAAGTTACTGTTTGTCGTTTTTGCATTTAAGTTACCTGTAACACATTGCACTTAAGTTACCTGGCACTTGCTCACTAAAGCAATTATATAAGTTAGCACTAAAAATTAAAAGCACTACCCCCTCACTCCCCACTGGCCCTGGTTTTCAATTATTAAGGAATTCCCAATATTATTCTAGCATTTCCAAAGGTCAGTTGTCAATCTCCTCTCCGGTCCAGCTGGCGTATCTGGGAATCTTGAGGCAATGTTACAATTGCCTCATGTACACAGACAACCCTCTCCTCCTCCCAACAAATTCCAACACATGTGAGAGATGCAACCATATAGCCAAACTGGAGGCTAAGCTCTCTCAACTCAGTACTGGCATAACCAGTCAGGAGGAGAAGGAAACCACACTCACTACAATTCCAGTCTCACATAGACCTACCACGACAGCAAACCAAACACATAATCACACAAAAACATACTCGGAGGCTCTAAATAAAGATCTGCCGAAGCAGCAGAGACCTCCAAAGCAGACACCCAAGCAGCCGCTACCCCAAAACAAAACATGTGCAACACATATCTCACAAAGCCAGTGTGCCAAACAGTCACAGCCCTTAAGACTAAACAACACACCTGATACACTTGTAATAGGTGACTCTATCATCAGGCACACTGACGTCCCGCTCACCAGGCTGAACCAGGAGAGGGTCACGGTGAGCAGCCTGTCAGGCGCTAGGATCCGCCACATAACATAAGCACTCAGGTCACTCCAAGGCAAGTACAAATATGACTCAGTCATTGTCCATGCTGGTGTGAATGACCTGAGACGTACCTCCCTGGACTACATGAAAAGAGACATAAAGGAGCTCTCTGAGCATGTAGCCCAGGCCGGTATGACCCTGACCTTGAGTAGCATCTTACCCTCACCAAGAATGATGCCACAATATGAAGACAAGATGATCAATTTCAACAATTGGATTAAGTACTGGTGTCATTCAAAGGGGATCCAATGCCTGTCAGCTTGGGATGATATGCTCAACAAGCCACGATGCTTCGCTAGGGACGGCTTGCACCTGTCACTCCTGGGCTTTCGAATATTGGCAAAGGCTCTTGCTACCCCCATAGTGCCTTTTTTAGGCAAGGCTCAAAAGACAAACCCACCTCCATAGGTATCACAAGGGATAAGAAACTAAGAGTAATGCTACTCAACGCCAGAAGTCTAAACCTCAAGATGCACGCACTCGAAACTCTCCTTAGCATGGAGAACATCGATATCTGTGCAGTAACAGAAACCTGGTTCAGGGCTCCCGAGAGCACCCCAGCACTACCAGGTTATACCTCATACCATGCTTTTCGGCCCCAAAACTTGGACCGAACCACAAAAGGAGGGGGAGTATCGATATTCATCAAAGATACCCACACCTCCAGGTTGGTGGCAAAGCACGAAGCATTAGAGACTATCCATGTGCAACTAACAGTGGGTAAAACTGCCTTCCAGTTTATAGCCTGCTACAGACCAGCCTCCCAAACCCAGGAACCCCACTCTGCCTTCCTGAGAACACTGGAAAATATGAAGGTCTCTACAAACACCATTATATTGGGCGACTTCAACTACCCAAACATAGACTGGGAGCATTACTCTAGCTCCAACACCCTAGAACAAAGATTCCGAGAATTTATAAACCCAAATGCTATGGAACAACTTGTTACCACTCCCATAAGAGGGGAAAACATACTGGACCTGATCATCACCAACATGGGGACTCTATGCTCCAGACCAGAAGTGTATCCTTCACTGGTAAGATCAGACCATAAACTAATCTCACTGGATATTCACATCCCAACCCCACCCCCTGCCCAGAAAACCACAGTGAAAAACTTCTCTAAAGCAAATTTCACACTCCTCAAAACTGAGGTGGAATCCTTCAAAGCCCCCGGGCCTGTGGAAAATACAGCCCAGACCACAGAATCCTTTATAAACGCATTCTATGAACACCTTCAGGAATGCATGGATCATGCGATCCCATATAAAACCAAGACCCAATCCTTCAAAGGCAGACGTCCTGTCTGGTGGACCCCAGCCATAAACAAACTATACAATAGAAGGAGGAAGCTACTAAATGATAGAGCAAAATCCCAAAAAGGGAAGGCATCACTGATCAGTATTAGAAAAAAACTACGGGCACACATAAAATTGTCTAAGGCTAGCTTCGAGAGAAAAATTGCACAGGACACTAAGGATAATCACAAGGCTTTCTTTAGTTATGTTAGGAACCCGGGTGGTAATTCCCAGATATGCTCAGAATTAGTCCAAAATGACAAAAAATACACCGAACCCACAGACATTGCCAACATCCTAGCTGACAGGTTCAGTGCAAACTCCCCCTCCCCACCAAAAGGACAAATATCTATCCCAGCAGAGTGCTGCCCCCCTGACATCTCAGATGCTCAGGTAAGAGCCGCCCTCTCCAAAGCAAAAAACACAGCATCAATGGGACCAGATGGTGTCCCGGCTCGTCCTACATGAACTCCAAGAAGAGCTAAACCCAAACATAAAACTACTGTTCAATCTCAGCCTTACTACAAGATATGTGCCCAAAGAGTGGCGTACAGCAACAGTGGTCCCTCTTCATAAAGGTGGTGCCTCAACGGATCCTGGAAACTATCACCCCATAAGCCTGACTAGCTTGGTCTGCAAAGCTATGGAAAGGATCATCATGGACCTCATAAATAAAGATATTGTGGACCTACAAACACTGGATCCTACCCAGTTTGGCTTTGTTAAGGGCAGATCCTGCCTCTTAAACCTGGTTGATTTCTTTGAAACAGTCACCAAGGCCATTGACGAGGGGAAGGTGGTCCACACAGCCTACCTGGACCTCGCAAAAGCCTTCGATACAATACCCCACTCGGGCATTATAGATAAGCTCACCAGCTTAAATATAAACCCTATGTCACTAGATGGATTGCAAACTGGCTCAAGGACAGAACCCACATGGTTAGAATTGCTGGAGCCATGTCAGACTCCAAACCAGTTACAAGTGGTGTCCCACAAGGCTCAGTCCTGGGACCTCTCTTGTTCGGTATATATTTCTCGGAGGTACAGGCCAACACGGAAGGACTGTGGCTGACCAAGTTCGCAGATGACTGCAAACTGGGCACCATAATCGACTCTTCAGTCAACACAAGCATCCTCCAAAAGGGCCTCATAGAAACAGACAACTGGTGCCAGAGCCATGGCCTCAAGCTAAATGCCAAAAAGTGTATAGTCATCCCCTTTGGCAAAAACAAAGTGCCCACAAATTACCACATAGGTGCTAATCCATTAAGTACAGAAGAAGTAATTAGGGACCTGGGGACCCATGTTGATTGCAATCTCTCATTTGACAACCACGTTGCCAAAGTGGTTAGAAAAACATTTTATATAGCCCACCTAATCATGAAGGGATTCACATCTAGATCAGGGGACGTCATCGTGCCTCTTTACTCATCCCTCATCAGGCCCATAATTGAGTACAATGCCCCTTTTGGGATGTACCTTACCAGTCACCTGCAGCAACTGGAAAGACTCCAAAACTACCTCACCAAGAGGATCAAAGGGCTCAAACAGATGCCATATGCTGCCCGGTTAAAGAAACTCCAGCTCTACTCAGTGGCATACCGCATGTTCAGAGGCGATCTGTGCCTGACGTATAAAGCCATGTCCAACCTGGAATTAATGGACATGCTGCACCTCAGAAAATCCAAATCCCATCGAGCTACGCGCTCGAGAGACTTGAACCTCAGCACTGAAATAAATAGGACATTCTGGAGGGACAGATTCATAACCCAGAGGCTCCCTTCACTCTGGAATAAAATCCCAGTCCAGGTTAGGCAGAGTCCCTCATTGACTCTCTTCAAGAGGAATCTTGATGAGTGGATGGGAGATCATAGGTTTACCCCGGGTATCACTTTTGTGTCACTGTTTGACAGAGGCACAGTATACTAACCTCAAAAAAAGGGCATAGCAAAATAAATTTAAAATGGGTGGCGAAAGCCAAACACATTCTGGCTAGGCTTATAAATGCCCTAGGGCAGATAGCCTAGTATGAACCTATGAACCTATGAACCTATGTACAGCCTTGCGTGCTACTTAAAGATACAGCCCACACTTTACACTCTGATCTACATCCTCCCTCTTTGAGAAATAGATCATGCAATTTGTCATGAGATTATTTAACATGCAAAAATCCCAGATATGCATATTTCACAATAGGCTAAGAAAATCATCCACATCGCGGGAATTAGATTTAGTTACTGGGACAGTTTCTGCAAAATGGTTGACCTGTGGAATGTTCAAATCACTTTATAGAATAGATTTAGTCTTTTGAACATATTCTGGTCTGGAAACAGTGTCTGACTCATTCTTTGATTTAGAGTCTGCATCACAAAACAATGTTGTGACTACAATGATGTTGATTCTGGTATAGGTAGAAGATGTCTGTGATTCTTTCTATACTCCCCACCTTCAGAATCTACCAAGTAGGATCTCGGCTTAGCACAGGTGCCTGTAATCTGTCCTATTCGATCAAAGCTTTTTGTCATCTGGACTCATACCATCTCTCCTTCCCTCAATGGATGAAGTAATCTGCTCTAGATTTCTGTATATTACACTTTTTAAACAATTAAGCCATGATGGTTTTAGTGTTCTTAGGTTTAGGCTGCAACAAACTTCCAGAAATAGGTAGAGTAGTTCTAGTTTGCCTGGAAAGTATTCTTTGAGCAGGTGAGCCAAGAATATCATCACAGGGTATGTTTCTGAGATTAAGCAAATTCAAGAATGCATTGGTATTGTCACACTTTGACTTTTCAAGTAAATGCTTTGCACTCTGCACTGCACATTCAGCTAGACCATTGGACTGAGGATATTCAAGACTACTATTGACATGCACAAAGTCCTATTCTTTTGCATATTTCTGAAACAACTGGCTAGTAAATTGAGTACCATTGTCAGAAAAAAAGTTTCTGTGGACTACCATGAACTGAGAAATGATGTTTTAAGTTAGTAATAACAGGTGTTGAGGTTAAGTTCAGTAGTAGCTCAGTCTCAAACTAATTCAAATAAGAGTCTACCAAAACTAAGTAGTGTTGATTGTTCCACTCAAAGATATCAGTTGTTACCATACACCAAGGTAGTTCAAGAACTGGACTTGGCTGAAGTGGTTCTCTTTTCAAATACAGTCTAGTACTATTGCATACTGAATAAGAAGAAAGAACTGTATCAATGTCTTTTGATAATGAAGGCCAAAATACCAAATCCTTTGCTGTTCTCTTAGTGGATGTGGATCCTCGGTGACCATGATGCAAAATCTGAATATATTCTTGTTGTAAGGAAGCAGAAACAACAATTTTAGGACCTTTCAAAATAATGCCATCTTCCATCAACAATTCATCTCTGTAAGGAAAATACGAGTGCACCTCAAGCGATACACTAGATTGCTTTGGCGTCCATCCGACATTAATATAGTGATTGAGCTTCTGTGAAATTGGATCAGTCTGAGTGTGATCTCTTAACTCATCAAGTCTAGTGTTTGAAAAAATATGCACTGACATCATATCAAAGATTAAATTCTCTGCATCAAGCTGTCCTGATGTATTTCTGGGCAATCTGGATAAGGTAGCAGACAGACCAAGCAATTTTCCTTTAGTGTAGACCAATTTAAAATTGTACTTTTGCAATTTGAGCATCATTTGAGCATCATTCTTTGTAATCTCCCTGGCGCCGAATGCATAGGCTTCTTTAGAATAGTAACTAGAGGCTGATGATCAGTTTCAGTCTGAATAGCTCCACCATAAATATAATCATAAAACTTGGAACATGCAGATGCTATAGCCAGAAGCTCCTTCTCAATTTGAGCATACTGCATCTCAATTTGGGTTAGTGTTCTAGATGCATAGGCTACTGGTCTGCTCTCTTGAAGTATAACTGCACCTAGACCAAATTTTGAAGCATCATAAGAAAGAATAACTGGTTTGTTCACATCATGCCATCTTAACGTAGGTGGGGTGGCAATTTTCTGCTTAAGGTCTTCAAATGCTTTCTGATCATGTTCCACCCATGATCATGCAACATTTTTGTGTGTTAGATTTCTTAAAGATGCTGTCAACTCTCTGAAGTCTGGTATAAATTTGCCTAAATAGTTGACCATGCCCAGAAAATGCTGTACACTTTGTACATTGTCTTGTGCTGACATTTATAGAATAGCTGCTTGCTTGGTCAGGTCTGGTCTCAAGCCTGTACTTCTAAATAAATGACCTATGTATGTAACTTCTGGAAGTCTGAATTTGCACTTCAGGGGACTGAGCTTTGCATTCAATTCATGTGCTCTGTCTAGAACTTTCTTGAGGTTTCTGTCATGCTTTGCTTCATCATTGCCTCCAGCCAATAGATCATCTACTATTATACCACAAGGATAACCCAAAAAAAATTGTTCCATTGAATGCTGAAAAACTTCATTGGAGAATGTATTCCAAATGGCATCCTTAGGAATCTACATCTGCCAAACAGAGTACCAAAACAGTTAGAAATGAGGATTTGTGAGCAAGCAACACTTGTCAAAATTAACATTTTGCATCCAAAACAGAAAATACAGTGGCATTCAGTATTAGAGCTGCAACTTCTTTGACTGTGCCCATTGGATGATATAGTCTCTTTAATGCTTTGTTCGAATCTCTTGGGTCAATGTATATTCTGATTTCATCTGAGCCTTTTTTGTGAGTGGCTACCATGGACAACACCCATTCAGTTGCTTCTGTGACTGGACAAATCACACCTTGCTGTACCATTTTATCCAACTAAGTTTTAACTTTATCTTGCATAGCTATCAGAACTCTTCTTGCTGGTCTGACTACTGGAATGACCTCTGGGTCTAACTTCCTGAAATATACAACCGGAAGTTTGCCTAATTTGTCATTGAAAACATCAGCATACTCTCAGAAAACAGCTTTGGAGAAATTAGAACTCGGATCGGCATTCACATGATGAACTTCTTTAGCAAAAGAAAGCAGATTTATTCTTAAACTATCTTTGAGACTCAATAAATATTGCACTGGTCTTTGAACTACATAGAATAACAAGTTGTAACAGTTCTCGTCCAGATAACATGAAAGGATCACTGAACCTCTTCACCTCCATACGCAACAAATCTTGCACTGCTGGTTACATTGAGCTGTTTGTTAGTTCTCACTTTTGCAAATGTGTCTGCTGATATAACATTACACTTTGACGCAGTGTCTACTTTGAGCTCTGTGAATTTTCCATTAATCCGGACAGTAGAAAATACTTCACTCCTTGTTAATAAGTTCACTGCATCAACTCTTTCACCAAGCACTCATACACCATCTACATAGAAAGCTGGCTGCTTCGGCTCTACTTGATCAACTTGCTTTTTTGTGCAACCTTTCTTTATAACTGTGTGAGGCTTACCTGATTTACAAAACTTTTGGACATGGTTCCATTTTTTACACTTGTGACATTGCTGACCAAATGCTAAACACTTCTCTCTGTTAGACTCATGTTTCATACCACAATTGCGATAGTTAACAATAAAGCTAGATTTGGGTTTTGCTGATTCATTTTTGTACTACACTGAGCTGGCGCTGGAGCTTGCACTTTGCCTGGAACTTTCTAGAAAACCTCATGACTTCTTTGGAAAACCTGTGGCTGCCAAGTGCTTAGATCTGCTCTTGTTTGTCACGTGTGGCATACTATCTACATTTTCTCTGGAGCCAACTGAAACCATGCTCTTGTTACTCGCAAGCATACTTTTATGTTTTTCTCTCACCTCATGGATTTGACAAATCTCTGTTGCTTTACTCAATGTTAAATCACTGTCACAAAGTAAAATCTTTCTCACAGGAGCACTATTAATACCACATACAAGCCTGTCCTTTATCAGTTCATCTTTTAGATCACCAAATTGACACATTTTTAGCTCTGTTTCTCAAGTCAGTTATATAAGCTGCAAATGTTTACCCTGGTTTCTGAATTCTTGCATAAAACAAATGCCTCTCTAATGTAACATTTATCTGGGGGTTGGACACTTTTCTAAACTTGCACTTCAGACACTCAGGGTCTTCCCTTGATTCAGCTTGTACAACAATATGGCAGTCTGCACCTTGTCCTTCTTACACTGCCAGTGCATAAACAAATGAACACTCTCTTTCTATGGCCTCAGACCCTGCTAAATTTAGTAAAATGAATGCCCTTGTACATTCGCCTCTATTTGCATAAACTGCTTGTATGAAAATATCATAATCTTACTCAGATATTCTCCAGTTGTCTGCAATATTCTGATCAAACACCAGTTTTAAAGGTTTTTGAAATCCATCTGCCAAATTACGTATACCAGCGAAAGGTTTTGCGAATAAGCATGGACATACACACATACACATATGCATAAGTTTCTGGCATAAACAGAACCCGTCCAATGCCTTCATGCTCTGAACTTATAATTTCTTTGGGCTTATCAGAATTATGCGAATGAAGGAACTCATAACACTTTCGAATAAATTAAATTTGCAAAATAAACTTCTCAGGCTTTTTGATACTTTCAGAATATTATTGGTAAAGGCATAAATGCTACAGTCATATACCATCACTTACTAAAGTTATCACTTTAAGAAACATTCAAGAACTTTAAGATGTGACTGAATAGCACATGAGCACTGTAATACTCTTGTAATGTTGTCGTTTTGCAAGAAAACACCTCTTATCAGTGTAAGAAACATGTCAAGCAAATGTACAATGCAACTAAATCGAACATCTGTTGCCCAAAACTCAATAACTTTCGAAGTAATTGTACTTTGAAAATAATTGCACACAGCACACTGAAATGTTTCCAAAATGATGGTACCTTGCTAGGCAACTCTTTACAGTACAAGAAGCACTCTGTAATGGTGGCACTTTGCGAATAGACACACCCAGCAGAAGAAACGTTTTCTCAAAATAGCTATATTTTGACTGTATTACATGAAATAGTTGTACTTTGCCCACAATGAGCTCTTTGAAATACATGCACAGTAATAAGCACACACTGTAAGCACTTTTACACACTCTGAGATACTTCAAATAAATTTAGTTACTCCCTTGATACAATACAAAGTCGTAATTATGCCCAAACACAACACCTTGCCAAAACACTTACAGTCACCTTGCTTTATTTTTTCTTAATCTGCCCTTTTCTTTTTTTTATTATTGTATTTGTTTTGCTTGTTTAAGCCCTTTTCATGCCCAATGTACTTTTCACGTGCTGGATTTACTCTAAACATGCCCAACTTTGCCTTAAACACATTTGTTTTACTTTAAAAATGCTTGTTTTTTTGCTTTACTGTTAATCATTTCATCAAATTCTTTCATCTTAAACATTTTCCTTAGTTAACAAACTGTTCATACTTTCCGCCTTTCTGATAATGCGGTTTGTGCCCTGGTAATGCCCATTTTTTCATCTTTCACACTGAGTAAATAATTTGTTTTATTTACCTTTGATTCTTTCTGGTTATGTTTGTGCTCTTTAATCTTGGTTTTACCTTCGCTGTCATCTTTACATCTCATGGCTCGGAATATTCTTCTCTCTTCCATCCTGGTTTTGACACCATGTTGCTTTCATGTTAGTACACGAATAAATGAGTCTTCATGGGTTTTGTTCAAGCAGCTTTATTTTATACAAACACATCACTATAATGGCTTACTGACTATAACTTCAATAACTTATATACGAACTAACAACTGCAATCATGCATGCTCACTCATTGGCTGCTTCTACGAAATGGCACTAGGGGTTGCACGTGCCTGGAATTTATACATGCACGTACAGCCTCGCATGCTTCTTAAAGATATAGCACACACACTTTACACTGATCTACACCTGACATTTCTATCCTTCTGAGATATGTGATACATTATGAGGATGTACAAACACTCAGTAAGCTCAGCAGTTATTCTAATAGTAGTATGGTCACATAACCTTGTTCTGTCTCTTCTGAATTAAACCTTTAAGGGATATAAAGGCTGCAAACAGTATTAGCACAGAAATAATTGTGTTTGTAGAATTCTTCTCAGCCCTTACCTGTTTGTAGATTTCTGAAAGATATTTGATGTACAAACCACAGATTCTGTCCTATAACTTTCAGATTTCAGAAACTGGTGGTGCTGAGTCATATTAAACGCATTACAACACTTTTTGACTAAGTATCCCTATTAGAGTCATAGTGTCTGTAAAATTACCTCTCAACTTAAAGACATTGAGAATTGGAACTCAGGCCCAAGGAAAGTAAGATCATTTAGCCAGTAATCTGGATATATAATTACATTTGAATACCAAATAACATATAACTCTTCCCATTTCCAGTAGGAATGTGAGATACTACTATGAGACACGTTTAAAAAACAGTGACAAAAATTAAGAAAAAATATAAGCTTATTATCAAAGAGATGGTGTAAAGTCTGCAGACTTTAATGAACCACATTGCAAAATTCTACCACAGAAGGTAATTTATATTTGCTTCTGAAAAAGGGAGATGCAAGATGTATGTCCTCTTACTTTAAATTATTGCTGCCACAAGTAGTTAGGTCATGTAGTGAGGTTTTCTGTGTACTAGACAACTTCAAAAATTATGTCTGATGGGGAGAATTCAGAAAATTATGTAGAAGGATAAATCAAGCCTGAAAATTTGGACATGCTATCAAAAATAGGAACATCATGTGCGGGGGGGGGGGGGGGGGCTCAGGCCTGAACATGGATACATTCCTGCACAATAGGGTCAGTTAGGAGGTCTGCCAGTCTGTAAGAGAAGCTATTACCTTTTTGCAAAACATACTATCTAGAAATAGTTAGACACAAATATTGCATAAAATTTCTTTGTAGCTTTTTTTATGCAGCATATGCATCCAAATATTCTACATGGTGACTTTAGCATTAAGATAGTCAAAACATAATTTGACCCTGGCAAAGTTACAATGGCTAGATGCTACTGCCACAGCTGCTATGTCCATTTTTTTTCTGGAACATTTTGATTTAACTTCTTAAATTGGGTTGGCACATTCACTTTTTATATTTTTGTTTTCATCTCCAGATTTGCAACCTGTGGAGGAGTAACACAATGTTAAACAAACACACCATGTTTGTCCTCTAATATCAGCATTTGAACTTGTGCTGCAGCATTAGACATTAACTGTGGCTGATGCAAGATTGTGTCACTGTATAAATCGCTAGATTGCTTTTACTTATTTCTCGTGTTACATTATTACGTCTTGCAAGTTTCTTAATTCTAGCTGGACTTATTTGACCATGGCTTCTGTAAATTGATACTGCTGATTTGCTGAATCTCACTTTTAGTACTGTTCAAATATTTAGCTACCTACTATTTGTTTCAGTAACTTTTTTTTTATGAATAACTCAAAACTGTCATTGGCTCTCTAATCACTGGTGTCAGTTTCTAGCAGCTATCCAAGGGTAAGTAATTTTGGGATGACTTGCATTTTTTATATGAATTAATGTATTATGCATATCTCAAGATAAGGATTTTAGGTACTAATACAGTAATAAAGTCTTAAGCTGATGCCTATCGTGATTTGGATTTGATGTTTTTCTACTTCCGTTTATCCAGTTGGAGGCTTTGTGGTACTGGTGCCAAACATCTTGCCTTTATCCCTTTGGAGAATGAATTGAAGCCAAAGAGGTTTTTTTTTTCCAAGTAAAGTTGAGTTTTTATCACCTTGCTGTAACCTGAGTCTGTTGATAATATGCTGGAGAGACTTTGAAAGTTGCGATAAATCATTGGTTGCTTTCTCTTGAGTGTCATCCTGTTGACTATGGAGTGTCCCATTTCTTGGTCATTCTGTTTTAGAGGCTATGTATTTTGTAATCCAGTATAAGAAGGTGCTCACTTTCATTTCTCTCTGCTTATACAATTCTACTGTCACAGCACAGATTTCTGTTATAATTAGGCTAGATTAGGCAGAATGGAGGGACATCAGCTGCAGTTTTAAGCTTTTTGGTTTCATGGTCATTACTGTTCAATAATACTAGAATGTCTATATTTTTAACAAAGACTAAATGACTGAATTGTGTGTGTTACATTTTTAATAAATATGCACTTTCAGACCGAGGACAACTTCATGCATCAGTCCTTTTGTGAAGTTTTCTTGAACTATTTATAGTCCTTATTTTCTGTCTGATAATTTCCATGACTTATTCTGATAGTATTTTATATTGTATGGACTCTGTCTATTGAGAAAGCTTCTCTGAGTTCTGTTTTATTTACTTTTCTGACATTATATCTACAGCACTCCCTTACTGTTTTATCATTTTTTAAATTATTTTTGTTTGTTTCTGGTGCTGTGAGGCTTTATTATTCAAATGCTGGCACTCAACCTGTTTCACTGTCCTTTATCTGATTAATATGTAAGAGACTATGGGTTACCAAGATTCATTATAAAAAGGGGATAGGAGGGCTTTGCTTTTTGCACAACCCACCCTGGAATGCTTTGCTGAAGATATGGTTTGTACTTTTGCCCAAAAGTGAAATACCATTTGGATATGGTCCAATATGCCTAAACAAGATACCTTAAGAACCTAACCATTATCTCTGACCTGTAAGCAGGACCTGTCCATCTGAGGCAGTCTAGAAAGATTTGGGACTCGAATGCCATCTGTTCAGTTGGTCAAAGTTTGTATTTATCACACAGAAATGTGAAAATAATCATTTAGATCCTTATCTAGCTGCATCTTTCTCTCTGGGTTCACTTCTTAATTTCGAAATTACAAAATCACAATGTTCGATATATCGAACTTACAATCCCGAGATCTTGTAGTCTCAAAATTAAGAAAAAAAAAAAAAAAACACATCAAAACATGTTTTTGAAGGGGGGGCAAGTAGCCCCATGCCCACCACACCCCCTGCAACTTAAATATACTAACTCTGAGATCATTCTACAGTGCAGAGAACAGTAATGTTCCCATTCCGCACTGTATAGCAATCTGCATGACCATTTTCTGCACTGTAGAGTGATCTCGGAGTTAGCATATTTACGTTGCAGGGGGTGTGGCAGGTGCAGGGGGCTTGCCCCCTAACAAATATGTTTTTGATGTGTTTTTCTTTTCTTTTTATTTTTTTTCTTAATTTCAAGATTACAAGATCTCGGGATTGAAAGTTCGATTTACTGAATTTCGGGATTGCGTAATTGTGAAATTAAAAAGTGAACTTGTCTCTCTATATCTCTGTCCTATTCATAGCATTAGTCAGGATAGTGCTGGTGGTAGACCAGCTGTTTCTTTTTCAGCTGTGTTGTGGTATCCTGTGTATGTTTGAATGTCCAAAACCATTGAACACGACTTCAGAGCAGACATAAATTGCATATTTCTCCTTAAGCACCATCCACTCTAGTCCCTGGGCAATTTTCTTCAAGAATTTTCAAACTTTCTTATTTCTCTAGTAGATAATTATTTCAGTTCATTAATCATGGGGGTTGTCAATGTATAAGTCAATGATGAGACAAGTGAATTTGACATGGAATTTGTTCGACTTTTAGAGATTTCTCACTTCACTCTACTAGTGAACCCAGCTAGCCATAAATTTGGACACTCTCAGAATCTGTCAATGGAGTGGCTCTCATGCCCTGACCATTACTTAGCTTACTGCAGTGACAGACTCCCACTAAAATACCTTGTACTGAGCTTGTCTCCTGCAGGATGAGATTGAGGATTGACATAATGGTTAAGATGTTTTCCTAATTATCATTTTATGCAATGGACCAGATTTGAGAGCGGTCAGCACTGATGATCCAGACACCTTCTTCAAGGATATGACAAGGCTGTGGTTCTGTATTAAATGCTGTTACCTCAGCTCAAGTATATACTAGCTCTATGTCTCACTAAAAGGCTTAGTTTGACCACTAATGTGGTGTAGTATAGAGGCAAAAATCATAGTCTGAGCACAAATTGTAGAGGACATAGCCGCTGAAAGACAAATTTAGGATGACCGTTTGGATGCATATCATGATGCATACATATAGAAATCTCAAATAAGAAGTTAACTCTTATGGGTAGTAACATTTCAATTTCATTGAGCTGTCTTTGAATGCTGGACAGGTTATGTATACAAACCTGTCTGACTGCATATAAAGTCTTCTTCTCCTCTCCAATTTGAAGAAGCTGCATGCTATTTTGCAGACAAGGCTGCCAGGATCAGGAATCCTTCTGCATGAAGCTCTTATAATAATCCTGCAGTGTATGCTGTACAAATGCGCTGCAGTTTTGATCAGCTGATTTTAGTTATACAAATGTTGATGAAGTCTTGATTGTGGTTGTATCTGTATCCACATTACTGTTAGATGGAATATGGTGGAATGATGCTGATTAAATCATGCGTGAGTCTATTAAAACCACTTAATTGTCTGGTCCTGCCTGAGAATATATTTTTTTCTCATCTTCATTATAGAATATCTAATAACTTACAGTCTAAAAAAATTATTGGACTCAAACAGACTGAAAAATTACTTCTACTCTTATAACCTTTCTCTCATAGATAAGATTATTGAGCAGGTATTTTATGCAAAGACTGATTATTTCCAGAAATAACACGACCATTTTGACTTGCATCTTTCTGGATTTAGAGCTAAGCAAATGAATGAACCAGCTCTATTTGGGTTGTTACTGACCTCCTTATGGTAAGGGACCAATGGCTACATGTCGTCCTGACTCCCCTGGGTATGTCAGTGGCCTTTAACACAGTGAAGTTTGGTTTTCCATTTGAGCAGTTGAAACAGCATTATGTCTTTTTTAAGTTTTCTCAGGTGGTTCATGTCTCACCTCACAGACAGCACTCAGATGGCGGTTGCTCTAGTAAATTCTTCTGCTACATACTGGCTGGAGTGGTTAGTTCTGTGGGATGTAATACTTTTACCTATTTTTTTTAACATGCCTATGCTGACACCTAGAGGTGCCTTTGAGTGGAGTGGCATTAGTTATTAATCTTCTACCAGTTATGTTTCCTATACATCTCCTTTAGTCAAGAGAAGGTATCAGAATTTACATGCTTTAAGACTGGCTGGAGTCCAGCTTTAAGTGGATGATGCAAAATTATTTGAAGCTTAGCCCTGTTTAGACAAGAGCAATGTTGTTGTATATACCTCCATACAACCTGCACATACTCTGCATCTCCCTTGTTATATCTGGGCAGTAAAGTGGCACAGTGGATAGAGTTATTGCCTCATAGCAAGAAGTTCCTTGGTTTGATTCTTATCTGGAGTGCCTTCTGTGCAGAGTCTGAATGTCCTCCCTTTGTTTGCATGGGTTTCCTCCCCCATTTAAAAAACATGCAGTAGGTGGATTGGACACTCTAAACTGGCCATAGGTTTGAGTGTGTGATGAAGAAGAACTACTGTGGCTGGGCTAGTTACCTGGCAGTGTAAAGCCTTGGCTCTAGATGATTGTCACGGTTGAAGTGACACCTTGACCCCATGTGCAAAAATGAGAAAAAGGAGTTGTAAATGGATGGATGTTCATGTCTCCGTGATCTCTGGGTGATTCTTGATGATAGACTAACCCTTAAAACAAGATGCTTTCCTCATATTATCATCATAAGAATTCTTGTATGTCAATCATCAGACTTAGCTGTAGAGAGATATCTCACAGTGTCAGCTTACTTTAATTACTGCAATGCCTGCTCCCTAATGCATTTGGGTGGACGCCAAGTGTAGCTGCAGCAGGGGTAGAGTTCTACAGACAAACTTTTGGTAGGAATATCTTGCAAATGACGTATTATGCCTGTGCTGTGGGATTTCCACTGGATGACAGTCAGTATTTCAAATCCTCATGTTTAGTTTCTTGGCCCTGTACATACTGGGTCCTGTTTTTTAAAGCAGCTGTTGCTATGCTATTCCTTTTCAAGGCCTCTTAGATCATATTCCGAGAGACTGCTAGCTGTTTAACGGACATGCTTAGAAACATCTGACAGCCTATAATTTCTTTACTTGATCCTCTGGAATTATTTACCTCTCCTGATCCCAGTTTGCAAACCTCATATCCCCTTTAAGAAGTCACTGGAGTACCATCTTTATAGAAAAACCTAGTTAAACGACTGCTAGGGCTACTGTTTTACATTTAACAATATATTTAATTTGCTTATTTCATGCTATGTAAGCTGTTTCAGTTTGTTTGCACATTGCTATATTGTTTTTAGTGTGTAAGTTACTTATCTCATACTCATCTAAATAAGACAATAAATAATTACAGATAGCCTTCAGGTTCATTTTCATATTTAATAATATATTTATTTTTTGATTGACAGCTTGTCTGCCTGGGCTGTGCAGATAGACAGTGCCCATTTTTTACTGTACATTTTAGAGAAACCCTGCATACAGAAAACAAGCACATATAATTACAGAATACAAAGCTAATACAAACATGGAGGTACAAGTCTGAAACAGTCATCATGGAAATAATTACTGTCCACTTCAGATACTTAAAAGCCTCATGTTTTAGGTCATTTTTTTTCAAAAGTTAATTTATTTATTTTTATTTTATTTTACATTTGTTGACCGGGCTAGTCTAGCTGGTTATATGTCCATTTTCAGTAGAGGCCCGGAGAGAAAAGCTCCATTGGTTATTACAAGTTTAAACAGAGATAGGCAATACAAGGTTATAATTTATAAACAGAAGTAGATAATACAAGTTATTACAGGTATTATGATAGGAGCAAAAACCAAAAAGTGTAATAATTTTTTTTTCTATTAATGGCCATAGAAATATCCTCATTAATGTCATCTACTGGAATAAAATTTATATTCAAAAAATTTAAACACAACTTTGCAGTGGGAGTCATAGCCCATTATTTATTACGCATACAAGGACTGAGGGCTGTATTCCAAAAGTTAGTTGCGGATAGCACAGCACACAAAAGGAAGACTTAAGTGCACCAGATGCATGTGATTTTAGAAGATCTGCTGCAAGTGGATTGAATACATAACTATTGAATGTAGGATAATTGCAGATTCCATGCATGCCCGTCAGATTCCAAAACACATTGTGCACACCCAATGCAACTTAAATTTCCGAATCCTCTGCATATGCCATACCGCATTGCAAGGAAGGAAGTTAGCATTATAGAATATGATGGAATCCATAATACCACCAAAAAATGAAATAAAAGTGCTACCTGCAGTGAATGCACTGCAACAGGTTGCAGTATTGCAAGCCATGAAGGAGAATGTGGCTGTGTAGTGTGTTCCCTAGAAGGCACCCAGCTGGAGTGAGAGCAAGTCTGCAACTAAACCAGTTGTCAGATCAACAAATAATTGACAGGTACCATCTACACACAGCTGGTGCAAGCTGTGTGCAATATGTGTACCCCTACTCATGTCTGGGCAGACATTGCAAGACAGTCCCATCCCCCTTGAAACAAAAGTGTGTTTCAGCCTGGGTGTACTTGCATCTGGGACATTCCAAAGACACATGGGGGATGCTTTAGGAGTGTCACAGACACATACCTCTAAACTGTACCGATTTTCAGGGTCTATATTAGATCAGCAAATGGTTAAAAAAGCGAATGCTGATTGATCGACCTTATGTAAGTGAAAGCTTCCAATCTCGAACTGTCAGATCAACGATTTTTTTTTTCCTAGGGAAATAAATTGCTGATCCAAAACACATACCCACAACAAAAGCACACCAAACAAACAGAAATCCACACACATAAACCTAAAATCTGACACCTAACCCTACACTAAACTATGCACACACCACTAACTATCCACTTACCTTAACCCAAACCCTAACCCTAAGGTCTGTCATTATCGCACACTCATCTCCCCACTCCCTAACCCTAACTCACCTAAATCCATCCTAACCCTCATGTCCACACAATCGCACACATACCTAACCCGAGCCCTAACCCTAACTCACCTAACCCACCCTAACACTTACATCCACACAATTGCACACTTACCTGAATCCGACCCGTAACTTTCCACCGCAGTACTGAAAATACTGAAGCAACAGAAACGGACAACCGAATTCTTTCCCTAGGAAAAAATTTGAGTTTCTGTTGCTTTGATATTTCTAACTTTCACTAAAATAAGGTCGATCAATCAGTGTTCGCTTGTTTAAGCATTCGCTGGTCTAATATTGACCCGATTTTCACAGAATGTTGAGATTTTGGTTTCATATTTTTGGTCCATGCTTCATAAAATTGTGGTTTTCAGGCAAGTTAGTGATAAATTATTAAAGATTGAAGTGGTAAAATAATGACAGACATTTGAGTTTCAGACTTCATATCCTTCAGAAAATGCATGCTAATGCAAAACCTGTTATTCTACCAACTTTCTAAGTTTCTAAGAGCAATATTTAAAAATTGTCCCTATTTTTGAGCCTTTGACCCACTTTTATTTATGACTTTGTCCAGATGTCTTGCTCTAAGAGGTTGAGAGATATGCAGAAAGAGCAGCTAGTCATATACTGTCAAAATTCTTGGCAGCAATTTGCAACAAGGTGGATGAATATATACACTTTTCATCTATCCCCATGCAGAGCAGAACTGTCATGTACCAGTTCTATAACCTTGCAAACTTCCCACATGAAGTTGATGCCATAGACTGCACCCACATCTCTATCAAGACTTCAGTTCATCCAAAAGCAGACAGATACATTAACAGAAAGGGCTGGTCATCCCCGAACTGTCAGTTCATGTGTGCAGCAGATGGCAGCATAGCAAACATCATGGCAACATACCTTGGAAGTGTCTATGATGCTGTGATATGGAGAGAAATGGGTTTGAGAGCCGCATTCCAGCAAGGTGGAATACTTGAAGGAAGTACTGGAACACAGCTAGGATGTAAGCTAAGGACATCCATACCAGCAATATCCATGCTGACAGCATATGTGTTTACTCCCAATAGGTGACTGTGGTTATCCACTTGAGCCATGGATAATGACCCCATACAGAGGACCATCAAACCCTGCAGAAGAGGCCTACAATAGAGCACATGCAACAATATGAAATACCATTGAGTGTGTGCTTGTTGTACTGTATCCCAGGTTCAGATGTCTGGACACATCCAGGGGTGCACTGCAGTAAACACCTGAGAAGGCTGCACAGATGATAACTGTCTCAGTCATGCTCCACAACATGCTAATAGCAGCACATGGCAGTTTTCCAGCTGCAGGTGTGGATTAACTACCCTAAGAACCCCAGATATCTGAAGATGACATCTTGCAGGTATCAGAGGAGGAGCAGGAGGGCACAGGGGCAGAAGACATAGGTGTGGGTAATGAAGGTTGTGACCAAAAATGAAGGACCAGGCAACATGGCAGCATCTGATACACATTTGTAAAAGCAACATAACTTTTGATATCTGTAGAGACTGTGTGTGGGATGTGAATCCCTTACAGTGGATATCCAGGAAATGGAGGGCCATACACAAACACATTGTGCCA
The DNA here is from genome assembly GCF_019279795.1 of Protopterus annectens. Classification (NCBI taxonomy): domain Eukaryota; kingdom Metazoa; phylum Chordata; order Ceratodontiformes; family Protopteridae; genus Protopterus; species Protopterus annectens. The sequence goes on along the minus strand of NC_056731.1, from coordinate 1,504,948,798 downwards.
CAGGAGCCACAGTCTGCATGGATTTCACTTTAACATACTGCACAAACATATGTGTACAACAGAAATGTGTGATGGCTGTAGCTGCATTGTAATTACAACCTAAACAGGCAACTAGTTTAAAATAATCTGTCATATGACATTTTATACCTAATAAGGTCCTTAAATAAATGCAGTCATTATTGAACAGTGAATGCCATCCATATCATAGGTTCATAGATTAGTACTAGGCTAACTGCCCTTGTGAGCCATTTTAAGCCTAGCCAATTATCCCTGTGATGCTCAAACCCTGTAACTTGTGTTTGTAAGGGAAACACCTTAACCATTAGGCCACCCTCCCAACCCTGTTGGAGGGTATCTGTAAGTTATCAATTGAACACTTATGGAAACCATCAGAAAACCTCATGACCTGTAATCAGTCCACAGACAGTAAGGATCCTTTTTGTATTGACTCAGTAGTTCGGATACTTGTTTCAAGAATAATCAATAAGTAGATATCCATCACAGCAAAAGGAATACATAGTACATAACAACATATGGATAATGAATACATAGTACATAACAACATATGGATAATAAATACATAGTACATAACAACATATGGATAATGAATACATAGTACATAACAACATATGGATAATGAATACATAGTACATAACAACATATGGATAATGAATACATAGTACATAACAACATATGGATAATGTCGAAATCCATAGTTTTCTCTACATACACCACAGAGTGTATGGAGTCACCTGCAAGATATACTAAAAATCCATAAATCCGTCTTTATGGACTGTTCAGTTTTGCTATTTACGTCTGTCTGTACACCTGCATATGGGAAAAGACTGCATGTTCGTGATGCAGATGTCAACAACTGTATGCATAAAGGTAAATCACAAACCACTCCATGCAGTTACAAATGGTTTTCATAATGCACGATTTTTGATAAATGCTTCACTCTACAGAGATACGTTTGATAATAAGTAATGTTATCATGCATCTATAATGACATATTATTTCCCAAAAAAGCATGCTAGCAGGTGCCAAATTACCTTTTCAACTACTTATGACTTGGTTATAACAGAAAGTAAGAGCAGCTATGTACATACATCTTTTAAGTACTGTTTGAGCTGTACATAATTAATGAAGTTCATTAAAATTCACGTCTTTGGAATCTGATTTGCACGCATCCATGTAAGTTCTAGAAATCTGGTGCATTAACCAATAGTTCTGTGTAATGGGAAGGTGCTCTGTGGAAGTACACAGTAGGTATCGTTAAACAGGACCATGTGTCACACATGCACATTGTCTTAAAATAATCTGATAACATGACATAAGTGCCACTTTTAAATACTGATTTTGATACATTTACAGATCAGACCATTACTAGCTGCAGACTGAGGGGACCTCAGTGAGCGTTTTTCAGATCTGTTTTTCATCACTATTGACATTATTGAGATGGCTATTTCCAGGAGGCTTGAATGTCTCTAGGTGCCCAACTTGACTGAGGAGGAGACCACCCAGATGTTGAGCATTTATGCTGGAGTAGAGAATCGCATGACAGCCAGACCAGAAATCTTCATGATAATCGACATTTGGAACTGGATTGCAAGGCAGCATTGATGACATAAGAGGATCTACTGGACTGGACTGCACGTTCACCACTGCTACAACAATCTGCATCAGAGGGATGCAGAGGAGCTTCATCTGAGTGTCACCGGGGTGCGTTAACAGTCGTTAGATTCCTATACTAAGTGTCTTAATACTACATATACCTGACCCTTCCTATGTAATTTAGAGATATAGGTGTGTCCCAAATATATCAGACACGTGCCTTTTAAAACCATTGAGTAGCTGTTCTGACAATTAGGTCATATGGATAATTAAGAAAACATTGTGACTGTTCTCCATATTAATTATGGGTTCTAGTCCCATGGGGTGTGTATATTTACTAATGTTAATAAAACATAGATAATATGTTCTGAATTTCAGTGAGATTCAGTGATATATTCATTTGATTTGCGATATATGCTTTGCCAATTAATATCTTTATATGTAGTCCTTCCACTACATTACTGTGTCCCCGATGTACAGCACCTTGTAGTTGTCTGTTGCAGCTATGTGATACACGACACTGTCCCACTCCCTGTTGGATGAAGGTTTTCATTTGTTACTATTGGTTGTGACCACTGTGCTGACATGAATTCATTTTTGTGAATTATTTACTTAAGTTTATTTTTTATTTATTTTACATTTGTTTAATGGGAAAGTCCGACTGGACACATGTCCTTTTTCAGCGGAGGCCTGGGGACAAAAGCTCCATGTTAAACATACTGTAATACAATTTAACAGTAGTATGCATTGGACAAAGAAGTTAAAAAAAACTATCTCGGACACAGTTTGAACAGCAGCTATGATTAATGGCTAACTAATGGATTACTAAGTATAGATAATACACAATAGGTTTTAACCAAATCAACACACAACAAAAGATTGAACAATAAGTAGAGAGACAATGCATCCTTATACAGTTTTGTGCAAATAAATAGAAACCAATATTACATTACGTTTCTGGGTATAGTTTCCAAAGAAATTGAAACATCTAGTCTAATATGTCATCAGCTCTACCGAGGTATAGTACTGTGTAATGGGGATAAGCAAAGAGGCACAGTATAGAGTAGACAGAGGGACATGGTTTAGTCAGTAAGTGAGCCAGAGGTATCAGCATAGTCAGAGGGTAAGGTTAGTCTGGGGCACAGCAAGGACACAGCCATTTATTCAATAAGTGGGCTTTTAGTGTTGTTTTAAACTGGGCTAGTGATGTGACCAATGTAATATTGTCCCGTAGTGCACTCCAGATTTTTCCTATATAATTTGAGAAAAGGAAATCTCCTGCTTGATTTTTGGTTATATTAATTTTAGGTGGTGTTTACTAGTGGAGCGCAGAGTTCTGATAGTAGCATAAGGATGAAGTAATATTTGTAGGGCAGGTGTTTTGTCAGGCTCATTGAGAATTTTATGGGCCATGGTTAACTGGTGGTAGTGAAGGAGGTGGGGGAGCTCTAGCCATTTGAGTTGTTTGAGTGCTATACAATGATGAGCTCTAGTTGGTAAGTTTGTAGCATATCTGGCAATTTTATTGTAATAGGATTCAAGTTTTGCTATTTCTGATTTTTTTAGATTCCTGAGAATGGGAGCTGCATACAGTAGAGTGGAGATTAAGTGAGATTGGGAAATTTTAGATTTAGTATTTTTAGTGAAGTAGTGTTTGCTCCTATATGATGTTCTGATTTTTTGTGTATGTTTTGATTGTTAGGGAAATGTGAATATCAAATTTTAAGTTGCTATCAATTTCGACTCCTAAAAGTTTGGTGTGTGGTGATGGTGAGATGATGGTGTTATTTAGTGATACAATGTTGAAAGTGTTAGCGGGTGAGGCTGACTTAGTGGGTTGGAAAATCATAAGTTTGTTTTTTAGGGATTTAAAATTAGTTGGTAGTTTGTAAGCCAGGTGTCCACTCCTATAAAGGATTGCGGTGTTAAATGTTGAAGTTCTTGAATTGAGGAGGCAGTACATATCACTGTGGAATAATTTGCACATTGGATGAGAGAGGCTTTTGGGGTTGCATTTTGGAAGTTATTTGTAAATATTGAGAAAAGTAGTGGGCCTAAGACTTATCCTTGAGGGACACCTAGATTCACTGGTACAAGGGGTGATAAAGTCTGTTGCCATGAGACTACTTGCTGCGTCCAGTAAGGTAATCCTGTAACCAGGCAAGGGAGGATTGACAAAAGTTTAGTTTGGAGAGAACATTTAGAAGTTTACTATGAGAAACCATATCAAAGGCTTTTGATAGGTCAAGGAAGAGAGAGGATACATAATTATTGTTGTTCCTATGATAGTTAACAGTATTGGTGAAAGACATTAGAGCAGTGGATGTACTATGAAATGATCTAAAGTCATGCTGAGTGCTCTTTAGAAGTTTGTTAGTATGCAGGTAATCAGTAACTTGCATGTAAATGACCCTCTACAGTGTTTTGGACAGTGGTGATAATATTGTGATTGGTCGGTAACTAGAGAGATCTGTTGAACGGCCGCCTTTATGTAGAAGTATAACGTGCATGGTTTTCCAGATGGGAGGGACTTGTTGTTCTGCTATGGATCTATTTATAAGACTTGATATTGGATAGGATATTCCATCTGCTATTAGTTTTAGGAAATAGGCAGGTAAGTTGTCAGCAGCTAAAGTGGTGGGGGTTAGCCTTTTAAGCATTTTTTATCATCTCTGTAGCTACAGGTTGCAGGTAGAAGCTGGATTTAATATTGGAAGAGGCAGTGGTAGTTCTGATAGGTGAGGGGGTTTGATTGTAGGACAGTGCTAAGATAGTCTCAGTAAAGTATTTATTAAATTGCCCTTTCTGTAAATTCTAAGACATCATCCTTAGTAACACACCCCTACACATCCATCACCCCCATGTCTTTTCACTGCATTTGCACCATATGCTGTTGGTAGGATGGATTTGCTTGACAAGTAATGATATAGATTAGAGTGTGGACATAGCTTAGGAATGCAAGTTTGAATCTTAGATCCTCCACTGTGTGTTCAATTCTATTCTGAGATATAAAGGACTACAAGAGTAACATTGCAAAATGTGTATGGTTATTTTGTGATGTTCTTCAACAGAGATTTTTTTTAGAACTGGATGTGAGCGCTATATATGCCTGTTATTTGAGAATTACATAATTCATACTCGCTCTTTTCCATTTGCATGCGATGAAAACAGGACCTGTAATCATGCCCTGTGCATTGAGCTGATGCACAGGCAGGAGGAGCAGAAGGGGAGAGAGGTATGTTGCTTACTTTGTTTTGTTAAATAAAATGTATCTGATCTTTGTTACAGGCTGCATGTTTGACATTACCATGCATTTTGGTTAAAATGCATGAATGATTCAGAAAGATAGCCTTCAAGATCATTTGTGATGTTCATCTCCAGTGGGGTAGTCCCTCACATCCATAAGTATTGTCTGCATGCTCCAATTGTGTAATGCTACCACCATGCTGTTTACCATATCAGTAAAGGGACTGTATATGCACTCTTGTGCATGCATGCCATTCAGCTGCCATACTTATGTGTTGTCGGTCCAAGCAATGGAGATAACATTGCGTGACATTCAGTTATGTCTTAATGTGTGCATGACACACAGTAACACATTACACTTTCTTTCCACATTCAGCTCTCCATGCATCGTGGCAGTTAACATGCAGTTACTTCTGCAATAATTGCACTGTAAGCATGTATATTAGTGACAGAACCTCACAGACAACACATGTTGTTCATAGTTCAGCACTACCACTGTGGTATGGTTAAGATTTGTGTATTGCCATATCATGCATATGCAACAGAAAGACATGTCCATGCCCATATGTTTTGGATGACAGTTGTCATGCTGTCCCACTGGCATGATGTCATGTTGTGTGCCATGTGTTGGCAATGCTGTTGCCATGTTGGGTCATATAAAGGTATGTCATACATATAGGCAGTCCTCCTTTACTGATAACATAGGCCACCAATATAAGTTTCATGTCATGATAGCAATCTGAATTTTGACCACCAAGTCTCCACAGTTGTAAGGAAAGCCTTCTATCTAGCACACCTCATAAGCAAGTTCATAGCATCCATGTCAAGGGATGTTATAATTCCACTGTACTCGACCCTCATCAGTCCACTAATAGAGTATAATGGACCATTTTGCATGTACCTGACCAGGCACCCGCAACAGCTGGAGAGACCTCAGAAGTTTCTTACTAAGAAAATAAAGGGCCTCCAAACAATGACCTACATGGACAGGCTGAAAGCCCTGTCACTTTACTGTGTATCTTATAGGCTGCTGAGAGGTGACTTGTGCCTGGCCTATAGGGCAATCTCCAACCCTGTCCTAATGGAAATGCACATCCTCAAGTCAAATGGCTTAAGTGTTACTCACTCTAGGGTAACTGTTGTACACTGATCTTATTATGATAAGAATACCACTACCTTATAGCAAACCTGTATTATTAAATAAATTCACCACTTTGTTGTAACAGGTTTATAGAAGTGTTTTTTTTTCAGCTGTCTGGTTTATTTATACATATCACCGTATTAAAAAATCATATAGATCAATTGCTACTAATATTGTTCAATGAAACAAGGGTGCAGTGAGACACATTATGCATAATCAGATGAGCTCATGTTTTCTAAATTATCCTTTAAAAACAACATGGCATACAGAAGGCAGTTATTTAAATCACTTTCTAAAGCAAATCTTCAACATACATTTATGTAGCATTCTAAGAAGAAGGTAAACTACTCTGAAAATATGTTGTATGGTTCCAGGGTGGACAACAGAAGAAAATGTATGAATCTCTTCACTCTGCATGGTATAACATATAAAAAAAGTTTAGTTTTTAAGTGGATGTGGGGTAAGGGAAGCAGTATGATGTTGGGAGTACAAATTTAATTTAACATTTCTGACTGCAGCACTACTACAAGAAGATTAAGAACATTTAATTGGTTGAACTAGTCTTTTACAAAGCGTCCTCACAAGTTATCATGCAGAAAAGTCCTCATTTGGGAAAAAGTAGCCCTAAGATCGTTATGTCTTAAGAGAATGTTATTTTCATCTGGGGATACATTTACTAACCCTTGGTCTTGGTGCTTTCGGTTGGCAAAATCATGCAATTTTATTTTAGGCTACGTATGCCTGAAAAGTAGACACACAATTTATTCTATTGCCCAAGTTCCTCTTTTGAGACCACATCAAAATAGTCCCTCTATCCCTAATCATAAATCAAAAATTTCTGCTATAATTTCTGTGTGTGTGTGTGTGTGTGTGTGTGTGTGTGTGTGTGTGTGTGTGTGTGTGTGTGTGTGTGTATATATATATATATATATATATATATATATATATATACACATATCCATATATACACATATCCATATATATATATATATATATGTATATATATATATATATATATATATATATATATGTGTGTGTGTGTGTGTGTGTGTGTGTGTGTGTATATATGGATCTACTTTCAGTCAACGAAAGTACAATCTATTGAATCTAACTTACTCGCTCACTATCCACCAAAACTGCATGTCAGTGAAACAACAAACTTCCAAAATTCCTTTCCCAGGGAAAGGAACCACTGGACCCACCATATAAAGGCGCACAATGTAAAGACACGGAGCCCACCAAAGCAGGGGGCTTCACCCCCCACACCCCTACTTAAATATACCAACTCCAAGATTGCACTACCCGGGGAGAGGGGAGAGTTCACCATGGTGGTCCAGTGGTTCCTATCCCTGGGAAAGGAATTCGGCAGTTCATTTTTTTTAAAAATGCAGTTTTGGAGGATAGTGAGCGGGTAAGTTAGATTCGATGGATCGTACTTCCATTGATTGAAAGCAGATCCGTATATATATATATATATATATATAGATAGATAGATATAGATATGAGCGCTCTATCCTGAAAACACACAGAATACTTATTACAGCACAAGTACATACAGAAATAAATAAAACACAAACTATATTACTGTTCTACAAGTATAAGCAGAGGGGCAAGCCACTTAGTGTAGTGAAGTGCAGTCTCGCAGTTGATATATTTAAGTAGCAGGGGGTGTGCTTGCCCCCCCTGCATATAATTGAAGGATAATATGTTTCTGTATGCACTTGTAGTGGAGTATAGTAAGTGTTGGCATCCTGTGTGTTCTCAGGATTTTGAGTTTTCAGTATTTTGAGTTTTCAGGATTTTGAACTTTCAGGATTTTGGGCTTTCAGAATTCTGTAGCAGTCCTATATATATATATATATATATATATATATATATATATATATATATATATATATATATATATATATATATATATATATATATATATATATATATAGATAAATCTTTCAGTAGGGTATAAATCCTAACGGGATATATATTTCAGACAGCATAATGTCTCCATTTGGTATAGTCACTTTTGCTACTGTCACATTACTTATTATTATGCATTTAAATGCTAGGATGCTAGTAAAAATTTTGTTTTCATATTTTTTTCTGTCTTGATATAGTCTTGATATTGTTAGTAAATTACATTACATGTCATTGGCTGTGCTATAAAGACTGCACTTTGTCCTGATTTGCATGTTCATGATGCTGTTCACAAATTTTTGGATTGGTTAGCCAGTTACTTTGTTGTCGTTTGGGCTCTATAAGAAATGTTGACTTCCTGTAAGATGATATTCCATAAGACTAAAAAATGCCCAAAAAACAAAAGGGCTAAAGAGTCTTTTTTTTTTGTTTTGCCTCCACTATTACTCGATGTGGGATACAAGACCCCCGCACCCCCAAACTTATATATACCAACACCATAGTTGCACCAACCTGAAGAAGGGAGAAATCTCCCTAAAGAAATGAATCATTGTCTGCACACAAATAGAAATCACTCTGGCAATGATTTTATGGGGAGAAAACATTCAGCATTATGCTGTTTTAAAACCTTAGAAATAAGTATCAGATGTATTTTTTCATTCATACCTTTTAAGTTCCAGACTCAGGAAGTAGCTACAGTTTGTGTGTGTGTGTGTGTGTGTGTGTGTGTGTGTGTGTGTGTGTGTGTGTGTGTGTGTGTGTGTGTGTGTGTGTGTGTGTGTGTGTGTGTGTGTGTGTGTGTGTGTGTGTGTGTGTGTGTGTGTGTGTGTGTGTGTGTGTGTGTGTGTGTGTGTGTTGTGTGCACGTGTGTGTGTTTGTGTAATATATATATATTGTTAGTTAGTGGTTTTGCAGATCACTACACATATCAGTTTCCATTTTATTACCAGCTGTTTTTTATTTAGACATGTATGTGGCCTGCAGGGGAAAAAGATTTAAGAAACAGAAGCAAACTGCAGCTGATTAAATTAGAGGAAGAAAATGAATAAATCTTTTGTTTAATGCAGCATTCTGAATGCATAAACTTCTTAAGATACTGTAACTAATACCTTTACAAAAGGCATGCTCAGAGTTCCCAAATCTACATACTAATTAGCTGTATGCCAATATCACCTGACATGAAATGTTTGTTGAAAATCATTGTAGTCAGAGTCTGTTTCTGGTGTCATTGTAAACATGTCATAAAAGTATGTGTTTTGAAATGGAGATCTGCAACTACACATACTATAATTTATTTAGAATGCAATTATAACACTTTTGAAACATCTGAAGAAGAACTTGTATATGAGTAATAATTCTTCTACACTTTTTAGCTGCTTTGTCTGCTTCATTATAGGATAATTATTTTCTTGCTCTATGCTGCATCTTTGTTGGGAGATCCATTGTGCTTTCTCTTTAAAACATAAGTAGTCTGCATCATGCAATTACACACACACACACACACACACACACACACACACACACACACACACACATTAATGCATACATGCCTTGCTTGATATCTATCTTTTGTATTACACTAATTTAATGTGTAAAACTAAATTTCACTTTCCCCATCACTGCCAGGGATATTCATTTTGCATTCATACAGCTTCTATTTTTACATCCCAAAATGTGGCCCTGACTTTATCATTAATTCTTCTTCTTCTTCTAAGACATTTACCTCTCTCTCTCTCTCTTCTTTTTTTAATTTTTTTCAAAAACTTTAAAAAAATGCCAGCTCTCCAACTTTGTATTGTGTGCTCATCCTACCATGCGATATGATCCTGCAGAAACTGTTGTCTGTGAGGAAACCTTGCCTTTAAATTTTTCATTAGTCTCTTCATCTAGGGCATTTCTGAGCATGACCATACTTCTGCTGGGCAATGCTTTTTTAAGATACTTTAATTTGTTCTATATAAATGAGTGTAGAATATGTTATATTGTTTACTGTCTCAGCTGCAGTTGCTAGATTATGACTGCTATCTTTAGCCAAAGGAGGTCATTCAGACATGGTGCAGGATGCATCTGGGCTGTCTAGTCCACAGAAAGATGGTACAGATATGTGTGGCCCAGACACTGGAAGAGACTAGCCCATCCTCACAATCAGCCCAATTATATTAGGCTTGTCACCCTCATCTACTCTTAATTAGATGTGTGGACAAGGATTGTATTCCTGTTTCCCTAGACTGATTCATCTCTCATTTGTGGCAACAAAGAACAGAAGATAATAACTTATAAATAAAAAAAGTAAAGCCTTCAAAGCTAAGTAAACAAATAGAAAGGACACTGACACAAACAAGAGCAAACTGGATATGCTTGCTGATGATTCCAACTACTTCAACTTGTGTTTGGTAAAATATTCTTGAGATCTCTTCATGAAGATATCAGAAAATCCTCAGTTAGACATACAAAGAGACTAGTTTAAAAAAAGCATTTGAAAGCAAACACTTGAATATTTAAATCTAAGAGCAAATGCTCATTGTAATGACTTTAATACTTTTACAAGGTTTCTTGAATTAGCAACAACTATAGTTTTGTGCTTGAATTTACTTTGCTGTTATTGATTCAGACTCGGATTCAACGTAAATATTCTACTGCTCTGTGTGGAGTCTGCATGTCCTCCCTGTGGTCATGTGGGTTTCCTCCGGGTGCTCCGGTTTCCTCCCACATCCCAAAGACATGATGTAGGTGGATTGGACCCTAAACTGACCCTAGGTGTGAGTGCTTGCATGTGTGTGTGTGCCTTCCGTGGAAGGTTGGGTGCCGGGCTGGCAACTTGACACTGTAAAACTCCACTGCCAATCATGAGCAGACAGGTGATCCACTGTGGCGACCCCTAACTGGGATAAGATGAAAGAAGAAGAATTGTGTTGAGAAGGTACTTGGTTTACTTTCCCATTCATGAATGTAATACCTATTAAGGTTTTACAATTTTTTTAAAGCAATAAATTAGTGTGTCAGTTTTATGGAGAAACAAAATTATAGATTAGGCAATTATAAGCTATTATTGCAAGTGAGAGGTAGAAATAGTAGATTTCATTGTGAAAAGAGATTGTGGAATTCTAACATATATTTTCAAGATTTCACAACAAATCCCCTTAAAGCATTTTTCATTAATTTTGGCCTCCCAGTTGTATTTATAATAATCAACTTGTATATTATTGGGTTTATGTCAAATCACATTTGATAAGCTCCTAAATAAAAAAAAATACTCTGGGGAAGCTTGAAATAATATTTGTAAGAGCTTATTGTATAGACTAGTGATTGAGGGTACGAATGTTACTGTTTGAAGTGAAACTGTTAATGGATTTTTTTTAATAAATGGTGTATAATAGTAATTGTTTATATCTGATGTTTCCAGTCCTGTGATGGCCTTGGTTAAAAAAAGTATTAAGCATTTTAAAAATGTCAAATGAATATGTTATCAATGTAAATGTAAGAAAAGATTCCAGTATGTACATGTTTGGGATAATTTTCTTTCATTCTCACATTAACATCTGTGGCCTGACTGTGATGAAATCAAGTAAGGCATGATATCCAAAAGGACTTGATAAAAAGTAAACATTATGTACTTCTGTCTTACCTAAAGCAACATGCATGTTAATGTGGGCTGTACACTGTACAATAAACTGTACTACAGAATCTTGAATTCATTTGTACAGGGTATCGTGTTCTTAAGCAAAGATGGTGGTAAGAGCACTGAAGCTTATTAGTTTTGAGAATGGTGACTAACAAGATACTTCTTAAAAATACATAAATATTTCAATTTCACGTACTAATATAAATAATAACTGTAGTAGTAGTAATATACGGTTATGTGGCAACTTTGCTTTAAACATGTATTAGGAACAATTATAGAAGTGTGTAGCTTTTGAGTATATTTCAAGACTATTTTGTGCCTTATGAATGTCAGATTTCATCAGTATGGTCAGTATTCTTTCCCACCTGTTGTATGTTTACCTAGTATATCAGTCTCTAAGGATTACATTAAAGTATTCTGCTGAAACATTGATTAGAATAGTGCTCATTTCAATTATTCTAGTTCTTTGTATTTCTAATATTAGATTAATAAAGTCTGACAGCATGCTTAATATTACATTCAGAATATTAGTCATTTTAAAGAGTGCAGTACACGTGTGCCAGCGTTTTCATTAACATTCTCATCATTCATCAGAGTTTTTGGTTTGAACTCTAGGCTCATTAGGTAAGGAAGCAAAGGGCTTATTGTAAAAATACAACAGCGGAACAGATTCTGGCCACTAAATTATACATATAAATAAACAACATTTTAAGTGCAATGTAATCAGGACAATGTTTTCCCTTCCAATTAGTGACATGCCAATAATAATGCTACTTACGACACAAAGAAAAACATTAGCTGATTCTAATGAATGTGGATTAAGTCTTACAATGACATGTGACCAAAGAACAAAGTATTTCCCTTGCTAATATCACATGTAACAGACACTACCTGAGTAAAGTGTATCATAATATTACATTGTCACTCACCACTGATATAGCTGCTAATTAATGTATATAGTTACATGACAGACTTCATCATCAGCATTTTGACTTGCTTAAGACTGCACGTTAGCAGTACCAATCAACACTGCACCTGGTCTGCTAAATTAATGATATAAATTCATGGAAAATTTCACAGCTGCTTTTGGCATTCTATATGTTGAGGTATTTTTTCTTTCATTTTCCCTTTTCCAGTAACAGCATATGGTAGTATTTCTGAAGCAAGCTATTAGTCAAAGAACTCAAAGAAAAGCTCCAACAGTTTGTACTTCCACTATTAACTTACATGCAATATCAAACAAGCGGTTTATGTACACACTAGACATGCGAGCACACACTCACACACACACACACACACACACACACACACACACACACACACACACACACACACACACACACACACACACACACACACACACACACACACACACACACACACACACACACACACTCACTCACAAACACAGGTCCTCAGACACACACACAAACATACACATGCACATTCACAAGCACAGGTCCTCACACACATATCCATACTTGCACAATAAAAGAACAGATTTTCAAATTCAGTTATGACATGGAGACTGCAGAGTAAACAATACAGAAGTACAAATAAAGACACACATTAAAACAAATGTAAAGATAATGAAAATATATGTCTCTCTCTCTCTCTCTATATATATATATATATATATATATATATATATATATATATAGGTTCATAGGTTCATTGGTTCATACTAGGCTATCTGCCCTGGGGCATTTATAAGCCTAGCCTGATTGTGTTTGGCTTACGCCACCCCTTGATTTGAGTATACTGTGCCCTTTTTAAAGTTTAGTTTACTGTGCCTCTGTCTAATAGTGACACGGAAGTAATCCCCAGGATAAACCTATGATCCCCATCCACTCATCAAGATTCTTCCTGAACAGAGTCAGTGAGGTGCTCTGCCTAACATGAATTGGAATTCTATTCCAGAGCGAAGGCAGCCTCTGGATTATGAATCTGTCCCTCCAGCATGTTCTATGTATTTCTGTGCTGAGGTTCAAGCCCCTCGAGCGTGTGGCTCTAAGGGATTTAGATTTACTGAGGTGGAGCATGTCCATTAATTCTGGGTTGGACATAGCTTTATATGTCAGGCATAGATCGCCTCGAAGTAGGCGGTATGCAACTGAGTAGAGCTGGAGTTTTTTTAACCAAGCAACTTATGGCATCTGTCTGAGTCCCTTGATCCTCCTGGTGAGGTACTTTTGGGGTCTTTCTAATTTCTGCAGGTGTCAGGTAAGGTACATCCCAAAGGGGGCATTGTATTCTATGATGGGCCTGATGAGGGGTGAATAAAGGGGCATGATTACCTCTCTTGATCTAGATGTGAATCCTTTCATGATGAGGTAGGCTATGTAGAAGGTCTTTCTAACCACTTTGGCAATGTGGTTGTCAAAGGAGAGATTGCTATCAACTTGGGTCCCCAGATCCCTAATTACTTTCTCTGTACTTAATGGGTTACCACCTATGTGGTAATATATATATATATATATATATATATATATATATATATATATATATATATATATATATGTATATGTATGTATAATTAGATCCCTGGAAAGGTGACTATAACATTAAATCGAATGTTTTATATCATTACTGTAATAGTGGCTTATCTGAACTATAAAAATTAAAGGATGAGGCCTTTAATCCATATTATTAAAGACATTGGTAGAGTATACCTTAATAGATTCAAGGATGTATGAGGCAGATGAAAGAAAGAATGGCAATGGGAGGGTCCACGAATTGTCATTGTAGAGATAGCTCATGGGAAAATATAAAAAATAGACATTCCATTAGCATCTTTGTAGTGTAGGTTTGTATGTATCATTCAATAAATCATAAACCTCTATTTTATTATACTCTGACTAAAAGATAGCTTTATTACTTCAGATAGTGCAGTGGGGCAGTGGTAGCATTGTCACCTCACAGTAAGAGGTTTTCTGGTTCAATTCTTGCCTGGGGGTTCCTTTTGTGTAGTCTGCATGTTCTCCCTGCATTTACATGAGTTTCCTCTGGGCCACTGCTGATAACTGGCTTCATTCCAAGTCAGACTTTCCCAGTAAACAAATGTTAAATAAATTATACTAACATTTGGAAAAGCATATGCATATAAAAAGTAGTGTTTAAGTTTATAAAATAGATTTCATTATCAACACATGGCACTACCAGCAGAATTGTATTATATAAGTAAGCATTACTTGTTTGGTGGATGGATGCATTGAAAAAGCCTGTAAACATTTCAAGAATTGCACAGTCTATTGTGCTGTGATAGTAAATGAGAAAAAGAAAAACACTGTATGTTCTGCAAGATGTCTTTGCCATAGACAAGATTTTCACTTTTACACATACTAAAATAATGGCCTTCATCCTGAATACATAAATAAAGCAAACAACAAATAAAACAAAAGTATTAAATGTTGTGTATGCCATTGTCATAATCTTGTTATACAGTTAAACAGATTAGGAAATTTAGACGTGTTTTATAGTTTTGATTATTGTTTTTTGGGATGGCATCAGAAAAGCCTCTTTTAGATAAGGGATATATACCTTTAAATGCTAATGCACTATATTCATTAATTCATATCATGTGTTACACAAACATTCCACAGAAATTAATTATAATATAGACCTCATTGCAGTTAGATAAGTAAATCTGACAGTCACGTTTAGTTTTTTGCATATATCTGCCAGAAATGATGAAACATGTCTGCAGAAATGAAAATACATATTTGCCTTAAAGAGTTACTGGGCTTGGAAATACTGAATTATATTAAAGTATACTGTTCCGTGAAAATATGGTTTAACTGCACTTACTGGAATTTCTTTTACTGAAGGACTTTGGCTGAAACTGGAATCTTTGGATCCCAAAATGTGATTTATTTCTCAGTACAAACAAATTAAATAGTGGTTTAGTTTGTTGTAGTCCAGCATGATACGAGGGGAAAAAGCATGAAGGTAATTTAATCTTTTCCTATTCACAGCTCCATTCCATTGCTACATTTTGCACTTTCAGGCTTTACTAAAGGTATAGACATCTCGGTCATGTTGGGTACAAACTTAATATACTATATCAAATCTAAAACAATGTAATACTGCTTGTTTTGGAGTTTGGATTTCCATAACAATTTAGATGTTTTCTGGACCAGGTTTGAGACCCCCTGCTTTTAATATATAGCTCATGTTTTCAGACCTCTCATTATGGTTTTACACTTGCTTCTTTTTGACTTTTAATTACGACTGTCACAGTTTATTTAGAAGGTTTGTTAATATCATGTCTTGCTCACCTTATAGTAGTATATTATACTTTAAGGGTACAGATCCTTCCATGGCTTCATTTATTTGGAAAACAGCTATTTTGAAGCATCTTAGATTCTGAAGAAAAGGTAAATAGGAATCTGAGAAATGTATTCCTTCTTAAAAGTGATTTAAATATACACAATTTAAGGTTTGTTTGATATGCCCTAGGATTTAATGGAAGTCCTCACTGTTGCACAACTTGATACTAATGGTAGGTCAATTTAAACAGTGTGTGAAAAATATGACTCTGAGATTACATTTGCTGCAAGGATGAAAGTCTTATTATTGCCATATTTGCATGTATCTGAAATGTACTTTTCTATTACTTGCATTGAGAGCAATTTGCACCTTAGTGAATGCTGGTGGCCTATTTATCACATCGGTACAGACAACCCCAGAGTCACATACACATTCAGACTTTTATAAACACACACACACACGCACACACACACACACACACACACACACACACACACACACACACACACACACACACACGTACTCAGTGTCACATCCCTTCACACACATAACACACACTTGATCAAACTCAAGGACATACTCATTTACTCACATGCATACTACTACAAATATCCAAACTTGATTCTCCTACTGCAACCCCCCAAATAGATACACATTCAAATAGTAACATTAATCAGATAACACTCATAGCCCTAAAGACACACAAATATGCACACTGTCACACACATACAAACACTCAAACATACCCCACCTCTACAGCTCCACAAAACTTAATTGCACCACGGCTTCTTCCATTGGAGTCAATGAGTTACTGTTGTCTTTTTGCCATGTTAATTTTTTCAGGGGATCATGGTAATTTACATAGCTGAACAATTCTCTGGATCATGCAGTAGCATATATTTGTAGCTGAAGACCTTTCCATGAGAGAACATATAGATAATTAGCATTATTCACTCTCCTGGATTACCTCATTACCATATACTATAGTTGGTAGGACCACCCTCATCACCGATGCTCCCCATCATGGCAAATCATTATGTTAGTGCAACTTTTCAATCCCAATGGGTCATCATAATAAGTAGCCACTTGTGTTAAGGCCCTTTCTGAATTGCAGCCATAGCATTATCTGTCTGAATCCTTGTTTTTATCCAGTACTGAGAAAAGAAAGTAGTATTTGACATTCTTGTAATCATCTCTTTAACTGAAAGCAGTCTTTAACAATCTTTTTAAACATTTATTTCACATCCTTTGGATTGATACTAATGTAAATAGTCTCTTTTTTTTGCAACAGTAGCCCTACCACTGACCCATTCTGTTGGTTCACACTGTGTGTTAATGATTCCTTTCCCTATAATTCCTCTTCTGCTTTATTCATGAATGCTGCAAATACTTTTCTGGAAACTTGAATCACTAGCACTGTACTAGGTTTTATTTGTTTGTATTATTCTCCTAGCACGTTTTATAAATCTGTGAGAAAATTAGCAAAGCCATGTAGGATATCACTGCTTGGCTCTGCAGAATTTCTTCTGTATAAGATGGCCATCTGGCCATGTGATTGGTTTTGAACACATGCAGTCTTTGCATTTATACTGTTCATTTTTTACCATTCCTAACTTCTTACAAGCCATGTCCCAAAATATTAAAATTTACTTTTTAGGTGCTACTATTTGGAAAAGCTAAACTTCTTACTTTTATATTGACATGTCAACAGTTTTTTGACATAATTATTCTACCTGGTGACTAGAAGTGGTAAGCATTGTAGACTCAGACTTTTTCTGTTTAACTGTCATATTTTCCTTGATGAAAAAATATTTAAATAAATCAGTACTTATTGCCAAAAAGGAAATAATTTATTCTTTACTAAATATTTTGTTGTTTACAAGACCACAAACTCATATTTAGGCAATAGCTGTAAATGTAACTAAGCTGAGGAATTCACTGAAAGAATTGTGAACCTTGGAAGATGCATTATTCTCCAACAATAGTCAGAAAAAATATGACATACGAAATGATGAAACAGGGAAGACATTTTTAAGACAGACCAACCTGACACTAGCAAAAAATATGGATTAATGTCAGAAAGTGACATTACTAGTGCACTGTTAATGGAAATAATTTAAAAATGTGTCAAAGTGAAATATGAGCTCAGTAAATATGCAAAATAAAAACTAAAGAGAGAATGTGTTGTAAAAGTGATGTGTATGAAACAGAAAGCCATGAATTAATGTGTCCATGGATCTAAGATGGTAGTGCTTATATCATTTTTATTCAGGACTGCTGTATGTATTACTGTATGCATGGCAGAAGGCATTGTTCAATCTTCTAACAGTCCGAAAGAATATGTACTCCAAAAGAGCATTATGCAAAGATGTGTAAAAGCCTAAACAGATGCACTCAAATGAGGCTTCAGGCTGTTAAAAAGAAGTATGAAAGTGAACTATTAATAATGCATGTGTGAAAATTCTTCATACGTGTAAGTTAAAATTAATCTGAAAGAGACTCGACCCAGTCAACTTATACACACCATTCATGAAAAGAATATGAAATTTAAATTTGACATAGGTGCAGAGTATAACATATTTTTCATAAATACTTTAAAATACTTCCAAAGCTTGTTAATGAAGAGTATACAAGATTGGTGTAAGTGAAAGTGAAGAAGAGTTGTGAAATTCTACCTATAAATGAATCAGTTGAGCAGCAATAACTATATCAAAAGCAATACCATAAATAATCATGTGATATTGTTTAGATCTGGAAGACTGCTGATAAATGAACATCTGTATAAGTAGTACTGATTCTATGACCTAAAGCAATGCAGTATTAAAATGTCCTTTTTACTACATGCATGCAATTTTCATTTTAATCAGAGAGCATAGGGTAAAGATCAATGTTGCAGTGATCAATGTCAATTTTGCAGTGATCAATGTAACACAATAAATTATGTCTTAGTGTTATTATAATTGCAGTTATAAAACATGGGATATTTGATTTGTGGTATGTTCCTTTAAGTGCTATTACATTTCTTACTAGCTGTAAGGCCTACAATTTTACTCTTGCATAAAAATAACAACTCTGTTTCACTTGTCATTTATTGGCTGACTGCATTTCTTACTCCCCTTTCCAAAATCTTTGGAAAATGTTTTCAAATACAGTTATTCAGATATTGCTTATACTATAATCTTTATTCTACAAACTTAGTATGGGTCGTATAAACACTGCTCTACCTGGCTTCTTAAATATTACAAGTCACAAATGAACTGAAGCCAAACTGGTTGCCTGTTTTATTTTTAGACCTATCCAAAGCCTCCAATACCATTGTTTTAGTATACATAGTCAGGCCAACCAAGCAGTAGACCAGCTAGCAAAAAGGGGCTCTCAGTACCGAACAAATATATTCAATATAGAATGCTCCACAGTACTGGGCATGGGAGATGTGTCACTGAATAAAAACAAATAAGAGAAATGGTGCAGAAGATTTTGATTTATTGCAAAATACTAATGAATTTACCTTTAAATCTTTTGTCTTTACACTGTACAGTGTACTTTCGTTAGGACCAGTGCACAGAGTCCTAGCATTGCAAAGTAAAGTTCAGGATGGATCAGTGTTAAGATTATCATAATTTTGTGTATGTGTATGTACTAACTATGTTGGAGACAGATAAAATTAGACCATTATGAAGTCAGTCCAGACTTTGAACAAAGATAGCCAACCATTAGGAAGCTTAGTAACAACTCTGAGAGAAAAAAACCCAGATATTATCAAAGAAGACAAACTGAGGAGTTTAAGATTAAGCAAGGGGAAGAATGGACATGGGTTGTACTCCCAAACTCTGGTTACTGTTAGCAGAATTAAAAAAAAAAGTTCCTCTGCATAGAGTAAAAACTGCCAAACTGGAAAAAGTAAAATATTTCTCAGGATATCTAGGAAGAGAAAAGCTGCAAGAAATGGTCAATTACAGATTTAAATATGAAGGCATGACAGCAGACATTCAAAACCATGTTGACAGATGTGACACTTGTGCAATGCACAATACAGGAAATCATAAAGGGGAATGCATTATTCTTCTCCAACAAGCATTAGGGTCCTGATAAAGAACACAGGTGGACCTCAGCAGATATGCAGTCATCAGGAAACCCACTTCACAAAAAATGGTAACAAAGCAAATGTGGGAAACTTGGGAAATCATGCAGAAGTTACCATCCCAAAGGTAATGGGTGAATTGAAAGAGCAAATAGAACCTTAAAGGAGGGCATAAAGAAAAAAAAGATTACAAGATAGGAAACAAGAAAGAGAGACTGGAAGGAGAGGATGAATAAGATGACTGATTGCCAGCGGGAACCATTCTAGGGACTGGAGTTGGAAAAGTAGACTGACTTTGAGGTGACTTCCATGCTGCCAATAGGATGAGGTCTTATCTCTCTCTTACTTAGTAAAGTAGAGAAAACCCTAGCCCTAATGATTGGCATTGGCAGAAACTGAAATATCCTCAGGGGCTTTCAAATGTTTGACAGGGCATTGTCTTTCCTAACAAATTTTTAAACTGTGGGACCAGCTTCATGACCAAATCAGTAGGACTATGTGGAGACTCTGAAAAGCTGGGCAAGCCCATAGTTTAGAACTTCATAAACAACTGAGATTTTGGAAAAGAGGGAGGTGCAATTGGAACAAGGAACTCTTGTAATAGTGTAATTGTTTGATAAAACAAGCAATGCGCTATACAGAAAAGTACAACACTGGGAAATCAAGCAGAGATTACCATCCCCAAAGTTCCAGATAAATTGAAAGAGCTACTAGAACATTAAAGAAGGGATTAAAGAAGAAAAAAAACTACTGAGACAGGAAACAAAGATAGTGAAAGAAACACTGGAAGACAGGAGGAGATTAAGAAGTTGTTTGATTGTCAGAGATCCATACAAGGGACTGGAGCTGGAATAGTAGATTGACTTGGAGGTGACCTCCACATTGCATACAGGATCAGTGTTTACCTCTCTCTCCCTTAGTAAAGTGGAGAAAACCCTAGCCCTAGCAATTGGCACTGAAAGAAGATGCAGTGTCCTATGAGGCTTCCAAATGGCTGACAGGGTGTGATCTTTCCTAAAGAATTTTAAAACTGTGGGACTAACATCAAGACCAAATCACTTAGACAAAGTGGAGAGTCTGGAAATCTAGACAGGCCTATAGTTAAGAACTTCATAAAAAACTGAGGTTTGGGGAAAGAGGGGGTACAATTGGAGCAATGAACTCTTGTAATAGTCTAACAGTTTGGTAACACAAGAAAAACGAGGCCTTAATTGTGTGGGGTTTACATTATTAGAAAATTAGGATTACTGGCAGTGCAAGTTTAATTCTATAAAATTAACTGCCAAGAAGTGGTGAAATCCACAAATGTATGTAAACATTAAAATGTAAGGAAAATAATTAACTTGCTGTTCATAGGTTCATAAGTTCACAAGTAAGTACTAGGTTGGCTGCCCTTGCTGGCCATTTTAAGCCTAGTCAGTTTCCATTTTGGTGCTAAAAAGTAAGCTATCCCATTTGGTTACAGACTGGTCTTACCTATACCATGGTTGATAATTATATATTACTCCTAATTAGAATAACTGAGATCATAACACACATAATTTGAGGGAAACGCATGCATGGTATAAAGCATTTAGGAGCCGCTTCTGTCCAGTAGTAGTACAGAAGGCAGCGCTCGGGTAAATTATTGGTTTGACCATCCATAGATCTAAGTTGTGCTTGAAAATGGGCAGGGATGAACTTTATTTATGTGGATGGGGACTCTGTTCCACAGCAGCAGTAGTCTCTGTAAGATATACCTGTCCCTCCAAACCATTCTACTGATGTTGCAGAAGAGGTTTAGATACCCAGACTGAGTATTTCTGATGCCATTTGACATGCTTACCTGCAGTGAATCCATCAGTAATAGGTCAGTGGATACCTTATATGCCAGACGCATGTTACCTCTTAGCAGTCTGTAGGATACCGAGTATAGTGACAGGGCTTTGAGTCAGTTGATGTTAAACATGTTGTTTAGGCCTTGTATCCTTTTAGTAAGGAATCTCTGTGGGCATGTATGTAGACAGAGACATACTAAGGGGCATTATATTCAATGACTGGTATAACAAAGGTTGAGTAAATGAAGACAATGACACTGCTAGATCTACCCACAATCCCTTTATTTACAAGCTGTGCAATATAGAAGGACTTTCTTGCAAGAGTAGACACATGTTTGTTACAAATGAGGTCACTGTCCACATAGGTTCCTAAATCTCAAACTACTGGGTCAACTCTTAAGGGCATAGTGTCAATGCATTTGTTCCCTGGCTAGATGACTTCGAAAAGGATATAGTAATGCATTTGTTGGCAATTAGTTTCAGCCCAAGATTTTGACATCAGTTATTTATTTGAGACAACCCTTCCTGTGGGATGGCTAGGTATTTTGATGATTCATTGACTGCTTCTAGTTTGCAGTCATCTGCAAGCCTAGTCAATTAGAGCCCCTTGGCATTGGCTTTTACTTCAGAAAATTAGGTGCCAAACAGGAGAGGTCCCAACACAGAACCCTGGGTAACTCCACTGGTGACTGGCTTTTTTGTGGAGGTAGCATCCCCTACTTGAGGCAGTTAGCAATTCAGCAGGTTATATAGAGGTTTATTCCCAGTTTATTTAGCTTTCTACTGTGGCTAGGTATTAAAAGCTTTGGCCAGGTTGGGGTATGTATTTTACCTTCATCCATTGCTTTGGTGACCTTTTCAAAAAAATCCACAAGATTGAATACGCATGACCTGCTCTAGACTGTGTGAATCCAGTACTTGTTGCCATCAAATGTGGAATGGAGTGTGTAAGGCATCAAGCAGTGCAAGTCATGACAGTGGATTAAGTGCATCAGATCCAAGAGTCTGATTTATGAAGTGTACTGAACCAACAAAATCTGATTACTGATAAAGTAATCAAAGCACTGAGCAAGAACACCAAACATGGGCCCTCATGTTGATTCAGTTGGAACAGTCATGGTATTGGATCTCAAAAAAATGAGGTACCCGCTTACAAAATCTTCCTGGAATAGATGTCAACAAACCTGGAGACAGAAATCTCAGTGTGGTGTAGCTGGAAATGCTTAAAGAAGTAAAAAAAAGCTGCAAGAGAATATATTGCCTGGCTAAAAGGGCCTAAGTCGAGACAGATTATAATTTTTTAGTTTTTGTATAAAAATTCCTCTCTCTAACAAAAGAACAATTACAAATATAAATGTACACATAAATGATTAAAATTAATTCCTCTAGAAAAGGCAGATGTAAACTAGTTATGGGAAGAAGCTTTCATAAGATACACTGTCAGTCTGTTACTGTGCGTAGCACAAAACACAGTGTAAAATCCTGTTAACTAAAGGTCAACAGAATGGATTGAAATGTCATATACTGATGCACTGCATTCAGCTGTAAAACTTCAAAAATTTTGTAAATATTCTGTTATTAAGTACCATAATATATGTATATACATTTTTGTTAAATCTGTAATTTTCTAGCAGAGACATTTCTAAATATGTGGAAAGGCAAAAATATAATAAAGTAATCATGGATAACTGAAATAGTGTGTATCTAAGGGAAAGAAACACATCTGTATTGCTTCTGTGTGCTGCCTAAAATATATGATCAATTTGGCTAGCTTGCATGTGCTTACTACAGAACCATAGTAATACAAATGTGGTACACTTCAGCTGTTGTATTCTCTGTTTATCATATAATCCCTATTACATGTAACACTTTCAGCCAAATATCAAAAGATAGTTACAGACAGCACAGTATGCCAAAGGAAGACATCAGGCCACCAGCTGCGGATGTGATTTCAGAAGATACACAGCAAGCGGTCTGAGTACATAACTATTTGATGTAAGATAATAAGAAGTTATGTACTCACCATAACGTTCCATCTGAGTAGGTATCTTCATTTGTCTGCAACCTTTGGGTATCAGATCCGATCTCAGATCTGAGCCGGCAACTTATTTCACAGCTAATAGATCCGAGCTCCTAGCTCGTCCCCTTACCCATAACCCCCTGCTAACCCTGACTGACCTCAGATCAAGTTTGCCCATATATAAGCAGCTAACAGGCTAGATACGTCCCGAAGGAACTAAGGAAGGGACATCCAGACCTAAAATCCGAAGGTCAGGGGGAAGGAGGGGGGGATGGTTGCAGACAAATGAAGATACCTACTCAGATAGAACATTATGGTGAGTACATAACTTCTTAATCCGAAGTAGGAACTTCATTTGTCAGCAACCTTTGGGACAGAGTCCCCAGCTACCTAGATCTTGGGTGGTCTTCATGGAAGGATGTTCTAGAGCACTGCGGAGCCAAAGGATGCTCTCCCTCTGGAGATAACATCCAGCTTATAATGATTGATAAAAGTATGGGATGAGGACCAAGTAGCTGCAGAGCAAATATCATCCAATGACACTCTAGACCTAAAGGCAACAGAGGTAGATATAGAACGAGTAGAATGTGCCCGTACTGCTTGAGGTGCGGGCCTTCCCGAACTTTCGTAGGCCAAGAGAATGCACTGTGATATCCATCGCGACAGAGTGACTTTAGAAACAGATTTGCCTAAGTTAAATTTGGCAAAGGAGATGAACAACTGTTCATATTGTCTATGACCAGCCGTCCTATGAATGTAGACATGCAGTTGTCTGTGCACATCTAACAAATGCAATTTGTATTCTCCTTTGTTTTGGTATTTAGGAAAGAAGACAGGCAGGTTAATAGATTGATTGATATTAGCCTCTGAGGCCACCTTAGGAAGAAAAGAGGGATTGGTCCTGAGGTATACTCTATCCTGGTGGAAGGCCAAGTACGGGGGTTTTGCTCAAAGGGCCTGAAGCTCGGAAACTCTTTTCGCTGAAGTAATAGTGACCAGGAATGCTGTCTTCCAGGATAAGTACTTAAGATCAATCGAAGCGGCAGGTTCAAAAGGGGGAGCTGTCAAGGCCTGTAAGACTAGTGATAAATGCCAAGGAGGTACAATGTCTTTGATAGGGGGTCTGAGCAAGAAAGTACCCTTGAGAAAGGTTTTGCACAATTTTGCCGTGATCAAAGGCCCTGATTCATGTCCCACATGGTAATGAGAAATAGCTGCTAGTTGTACCTTGACCGTTAAGCAGCTAGCCCCCTGATGAAAAAGACCTGTAAGGAACTCCAACACAGTCGGCAATGGTGCTGTGAAGGGTCTACATTATGATGCTCCGCCCAGATGGAGAAACCCTTCCACTTACTGCGATAGACCCTTCTAGTGGAAGGTTTGTGTGTCGCCACTAGTATGGCTTTAACTGGGGAAGAGATACAGGGAGTCCTGACTAGGAGTGGAACTGGAGCAGCCAAGCTGTCAGCTTTAGGCTGTCCAGATTCGGGGTCAGGAGATCTAGTGGGTGAGATATTAGATCCGGTAGGGGATCCAGAATCCAAGGATGATTCACCAGGTGAGACCACAGGTAAGGGAACCACGTTTGACGAGGCCAGAATGGGGCAATGAGGATCATTCTGCTGCCCAACCGACTGGCTTTCTGTATGAGTTTCAGCATCAGGGATAGAGGAGGATATGCATAAAGCAGACTGGGAGGCCAAGCATGCACCAGAGTGTCTCTCAGGGATTCCCCAAAGGGGGGAATTAGAGTGAAGTAGCTGTTGCATTTCGTATTTGAGGGAGAGGCAAAGAGATCACAACAGGGTTGCCCCCACATGGTAAAAATCCACTTCGCTACCTGGGGATTGAGAGACTACTCGTAAGGTGAAAGGATGGTGCAGCTGAGTCTGTCCACTAGTATGTTGGACCATCCTGGAATGTGCGTTGCAATAAGAAAGCAGTTGGTGGAGATCGCCCATTCCCACACTCTCATGGCCTCTCGACAGAGAGGATAGGACCTGGTTCCCCCCTGTTTGTTGATGTACCAGACAACTGACATGTTGTCCGTCTGTATCGCAATAGTTCCTACAGGAAGAAGGTTGTGAAGTGCCTGCAACGCCAAGAGCACCGCCCTCATCTCCAGAACATTGATATGCAAAGAGGTCTCTGTGTTGTTCCACGTGCCTTGGACCGTCCTGCCTGAGCAATGCCCCCCCCCCACCTGAGGCGAGAGGCGTCTGTGGTCACCATGGTGAGGGGGAGAGGTGTGGAGAAGGGACGTCCCATATGGAGGTCCGGGGAGTGAAGTCACCACAAGAGAGCCCTCCTGCAAGCCCTGCTGAGGGGAATAGGATGAATTGGGGGATGGTGTAGAAAGGACCACTGGAGTTGAAGGGTCCACTGCAGGACCCTCATGTTGAGATGAGCCAACGGCAGAAGAGTGATTACCGCCACCTTGGAGCCTAGAGCCCTCAGGACCAACTCCGCTGGTGGAGCTTCTAATTGGAGGATGGCCCGCACATGAAGCCTCAGGCTTTGCAGTCTTTCTGCAGTCAGGAATGCTAGAAGGTACCTCGTGTCTACTTTGGCTCCTATGACCTCTATCACCTGGGTCGGCACAAGAGAGGATTTGTCCATGTTGATAGTGATGCCCAGCCGGGGGGCAAGTCGAAGGAAGTAGTCCCTGGCTGAGCAGAGCAGATGCTTGTTGGGGCAGTCAGGAGCCAGTCGTCCAGGTATGGAAAAACGTGTATTCCCTGGAGTCTCAGGTGGGCTGCTATCACTGCTAATACTTTGGTAAACACCCTGGGGGCTGTGGTGAGACCAAAGGGAAGCACCCTGAACTGGTAGTGACTGGCTACCAGCCGGAAGCGGAGAAACCTCCTGGATCGTCTGTCCATCTCAATGTGGTAGTACGCATCCTTGAGGTCTATTGAGCACATCCAGTCATTCTCCCGCAGAAGGGGGAGGATGGATTGAAGGGTGACCATCCAGAATTTTTGTTTGGTTACTAACAGGTTCAAGGAAGAAAGGTCGAGGATTGGCCTTAAGTCCCCCGTCTTTTTTGGCACCAAAAAGAACCTGGAGTAAAACCCTAATCCGAACTGGCCTGGGGGGACGGGTTGGATGGCTCTTTTTTCTAGGAGCTGCCAAATCTCTGCAGCTGCTACCTCCCTCTTATTGGGTGGTACATCAGGGAGGCTTCTGATTTTGGAGGATGTGATACAGGGGAAAGTGGTAACCTCTGGATATGATGCAAAGCACCCAGCGATCCATTGTGATGGACTTCCAATTTGCCAGGTGCCTCGAGAAACGTCCCCCGACTGCCTCCAGAGTGGAGCAGTCAGGCCACCCCTCAGGGTTACTGCGTGGGCTGATCAGAGAAGGATTCTCTGGACCCAAAATTTTTCGGGCCCCCTCTGCCTCTAGGGCGGTGTCCTCCCTGTCCTCCTCTGCCACAGAAGGACTGGTTGTCTGGAGCAGGTTGGAATGCTGCGATTTCCAGAACCACATCTTCTTCTGTCCCTTTTGGTTCTTGGAGAAGGACCTCTGGGGAGCAGAGAAGCGGACTCCGATGGCAGACAGCATCTTCCCATCCTTTTCGCTCTGGACTAAAGTCTCGCGAACGGTCTTGCCAAATAAGGCAGAACCATCAAAAGGGGCATTCACAAATGACACCTTGAAGGGTTCCGCGAAGTCACAGTGTCAGAGCCAGGCCTGACTTCTCATGACAAGGCCTGCTCCGCTGGCTCTAGCGGCTCACTCAGTGGCATGGGATAAAAGCCGCATAGAGGTATTCGATATTGATCTTAGATCTCGACGGAGATTGGGTCTCCCCCTCCTTGGGACCCAGTAAAAAGCATGGAGACCAGGTCCGAGAAGGAAGAGACCTAGACCTGGAAGACCTAGAAGGAGAAGCCCGCTTAGCTGGAGAGATCAGATCCGATACCCAAAGGTTGCTGACAAATGAAGTTCCTACTTCAGATTTACAGATTCCGCACACATCCATTGGATTCCAAAACACATTGTGCATGCCTAACACAACGTAAATGTGAACAAACTGCAATGCCATCTCTGTTTCAAAAATACTCTGTGAATTCCATGGTGCACTGTGAGGAATGGAAACTATTCTCATGGAATCCTACATAATCTGTAACAATAACAAAAAAAATTCTACCTGCACTGAATGAACTGCAACAGCCTGCCCTACTTCAAGCTATGGAGGGGGATCTGACAGAAGGCAGCCAGCTAGACAGAGAGCAAAGCTGCAACTAAGCCAACTGTCAGGTGTGGAAATCAGTGACAAGTACTGCCTCAACAGATGGCTGGCTCAGGCTGTATGTAAGATCTCTGCCCAACATGTCTGTGCGGACAGAGAGGCAACTTTATCCCTCTCAAAACAAAAGTGTGTCTGAGCCTAGGTGCACTGACATCTGGGACATTCCAAAGACATATGGGAGATGCTGTAGGAGTGTCACAGACAGCTGCCAGTCATTTTCTATAAAAATTCCTGACAGCAATGCACAACAAGATAGATGAATATATACAGTTTCCATCTATCCCAATGGAACAGAGAACTGTTATGCACCACAAGGTAGATGAATACATACAGTTTCCATCTACCCTAATAAAGAGGAGAACTGTTTTCCACCAGTTATATAACCTTGGAAATTTCTGACATGCACTTGGTACGATACACTGCACCTGTATCCTTATTAAGACCCCTGTGTATCCAGAAACTGACAGATACACTAACAGAAAGGGGTGGCTATCCCTGAACTGCCAAGCTGTGTGTGCAGCAGATCACAGCATAACAAACATCATGGTGACACACCCTGGAAGTGTCCATGATGCTGCCATGTGGAGGGAAAGAGGGCTGCATTCCAGCAAAATGCAATACCTGATGGACTAATACTGGTTAAGTACAGGAGCACAACTGGAAATAAGCTAAGGACAACACAGTCAACATTATTCATGACAACAACATATGTGTTCACTCCCACAACAAGTG
This sequence comes from Protopterus annectens, assembly GCF_019279795.1. NCBI lineage: Eukaryota > Metazoa > Chordata > Ceratodontiformes > Protopteridae > Protopterus > Protopterus annectens. The sequence goes on along the minus strand of NC_056731.1, from coordinate 1,504,920,084 downwards.
ACTGTGGTTATCCACTCGAGTCATGGCTAATGGCCCTGTACAGAGAACCATCAAACCCTTCAGAGGAGGTCTACAACAGAGGATACAGAACAACATGAAATACCACTAAGCATGTCTTTGGTTACTGAAAACTAGATTCAGATGTATGGACACATCCATGGTGCACTGAAATACACACCTGAAAAGGCAGCAAAGATAATTATTGCATTTGCCATGCTAAAGAATCTGTTAACTGCAGTACATAGTGGTCTTCCAGCTACACGTGTGGATGAGTTACCCCAAGAACCCCAGATGTCTGAAGATGACATTCTGTAACTATCAAAAGAGGAGCAGGAAGACTTGGGGGCAGAAGACACAGGCATAGGTGATGAAGGATGCATTCACAAGTCCAAGTTCAGGCAACACAGCAGCATCTGACACACACCTTTGAGTCATGACAAGCCACATGTTCAGAAATGCACAGATAAAACACTGATATTCAGGTATTGCCCCATCACAGCAGCACAGATTGCATCTTATGGAAATTACCCAGAAGATGTATGCACAGAGCATCAGACATAACACAATTCTAACATATAACAGTATGAACTTATATAAATCTATCACAACATGGATCAGTTCAGGCCACAAGTGACATGGGTATGCATATAGACTCATAGTGGTGTATGTGTGTATGGTAGATAACAAGGAACATAACTCCAGGAAACACATTCCTATCTGTCCACTATCAAAAGATGCAAACAGGAAAACAACTCAGGACATAATGCATAACTGTTGTCACTATTACAAGCAAGATATATCAATGTAAAATATGGATAAAATGTAATGTAGCAAATGAAGGCACTTATTGTTAGTAAAAATGTCAGACTACTGTGGCATCAGACTTCACTACAACCACAGACAGGTGGCATTGTCAGTGGACTGCACAGAAATCATCACTATGGGGTGAGACTGGCACAGAACACAGTGAATCAACTGTCACCGTTAACACAGTCCATGGTACCCACATTGATGGCTTACATCTCAGTCTAGTCTGCCCCTATGATATATAGGTTCATAGGTTCATACTAGGCTATCTGCCCTAGGGCATTTATAAGCCTAGCCAGAGTGTGTTTGGCTTTCGCCACCCATTTTAAATTAATTTTGCTATGCCCTTTTTCGAGGTTAGTATACTGTGCCTCTGTCTAACAGTGACACAGAAGTGATACCCAGGGTAAACCTATGATCTCCCATCCACTCATCAAGATTCCTCTTGAAGAGAGTCAATGAGGGACTCTGCCTAACCTGGACTGGGATTTTATTCCAGAGTGAAGGGAGCCTCTGGGTTATGAATCTGTCCCTCCAGCATGTCCTATTTATTTCAGTGCTGAGGTTCAAGTCTCTCAAGCGCGTAGCTCGATGGGATTTGGATTTTCTGAGGTGCAGCATGTCCATTAATTCCGGTTGGACATGGCTTTATATGTCAGGCACAGATCGCCTCTGAGCAGGCGGTATGCCACTGAGTAGAGCTGGAGTTTTTTTAACCGGGCATCATATGGCATCTGTTTGAGCCCTATGATCCTCTTGGTGAGGTACTTTTGGGGTCTTTCCAGTTGCTGCAGGTGTCTGGTAAGGTACATCCCAAAAGGGGCATTGGACTCAATTATGGGCCTGATAAGGGATGAGTAAAGAGGCATGATGACCTCCCCTGATCTAGATGTAAATCCCTTCATGATTAGGTGGGCTATATAAAATGTTTTTCTAACCACTTTGGCCATGTGGTTGTCAAATGAGAGATTGCTATCAACTTGGGTCCCCAGGTCCCTAATTACTTCTTCTGTACTTAATGGATTACCACCTATGTGGTAATTTGTGGGCACTTTGTTTTTGCCAAAGGGGATGACTATACACTTTTTGGCATTTAGCTTGAGGCCATGGCTCTGGCACCAGTTGTCTGTTTCTATGAGGCCCTTTTGGAGGATGCTTGTGTCGGCTGGAGAGTCGATTATGGCACCCAGTTTGCAGTCACCTGTGAACTTAGTCAGCCATAGTCCTTCCGTGTTGGCCTGTACCTCCGAGAAATATATACCGAACAAGAGAGGTCCCAGGACTGAGCCTTGTGGGATGCCACTTGTAACTGGTTTGGAGTCTGACATGGCTCCAGCAATTCTAACCATGTGGGTTCTGTCCTTGAGCCAGTTTGCAACCCATCTAGTGACATAGGGGTTTATATTTAAGCTGGTGAGCTTATCTATAATGCCCGAGTGGGGTATTGTATCGAAGGCTTTTAGGAGGTCCAGGTAGGCTGTATGGACTACCTTCCCCTTGTCAATGGCCTTGGTGACTGTTTCAAAGAAATCAATCAGTTTTTAGAGGCAGGATCTGCCCTTAACAAAGCCGAACTGGGTAGGATCCAGTGTTTGTAGGTCCGCAATCTTTATTTATGAGGTCCATGATGATCCTTTCCATAGCTTTGCAGACCAAGCTAGTCAGGCTTATGGGACGATAGTTTCCAGGATCCGTTGAGGCACCACCTTTGTGGAGAGGGACCACTGTTGCTGTATGCCACTCTTTGGGTACATATCCTGTAGTAAGGCTGAGATTGAACAGTAGTGTTATGTTTGGGTTTAGCTCTTCATGGAGTTCATGTAGGACGCAGCCCGGGACACCGTCTGGTCCCATTGATGCTGTGTTTTTTGCTTTGGAGAGGGCAGCTCTTACCTGAGCATCTGAGATGTCAGGGGGGCAGCACTCTGCTGGGATAAATATTTGCCCTTTTGGTGGGGGGGGGGAATTTGTGCTGAACCTGTCAGCTAGGATGTTGGCAATGTCTGTGGGTTCGGTGTATTTTTTGTCATTTTGGACTAATTCTGAGCATATCTGGGAATTCCCACCCAGGTTCCTAACATAACTAAAGAAAGCCTTGTGATTATCCTTAGTGTCCTGTGCAATTTTTCTCTCGAAGCTGGCCTTAGACGATTTTATGAGTGCCAGTAGTTTTTTTCTAATACTGATCAGAGATGGCTTCGCTTTTTGGGATTTTGCTCTATCATGTAGTAGCTTCCTCCTTCTATTGTATAGTTTGTTTATGGCTGGTATGGAATACTTGCCCAGGTTGCTCCACAGAGGAGACTGATGGGGAGATGCTACCATGAGGAAACACTCTGTGGGAAGGAGCATGAGTGCAAGTTGACTGTCTGGTCATAACTGTCAGGTCCTCATCAGACGGGCCCTCAGTAGAAGTGCATGCACATTACAGCTTAGACATCAATGCCCAGTGAGGAAATGTTGGTCTGCTGAGAGGATGTCTGCCTCTCCCATGTGGCACTCTGCTAAGCAAACTTAAGGCATACAGAACCCTGCTTGTACTACAGCACTGCTGTAGTACTACTATAGCCAGAAATTCAATGGACCTTGCCATAGATAACATGTTTTCATTCTGTATGGTCAATGCCATCATAACCTCACAATTTATGTGCCCCTGTCTTTCATGCAGCACACCCAGCTCATGTGCAACATGATACATGGCACAGGCAAGAGCATGGATGTCAGATCTATGATGTTGCTGGGACTGTTCATTTGCCTGTAAAAGTAGGTGGACACCTTCTGACATGTGCCTGTGCACACTAGTTACATGCCTACATCTACTGTGACAGTCATACCTCTCAACCTCTTAGAGCAAAAAATCTTGACAAACCCTAAAATGATGGGGGGACAAATAGGGACAGATTTTAAATATTGCTATTGCAAACTTAGAAAGTTGATATAATAATAGATTTTGCATTAGCATGGATTTTCTAATGGACGTGGAGTCTTAAACTCAGATGTTTGTATTATTTAATTACTTCAATCCTCAACTATTTGCCAGGAAAGTGAAGATTTTAGGAGGAACACGCCAAAAATATGAGGCAAATATCTGGACATTCTGCAAAAATCTGCACAGTTGGGAGGTATGCTGACAGTCAGTATCACTGTGCTTTGGATAACTGTCAACATCACCAGCAGACTCAGCATGAGGCTGTGGTCTACAGGCCTCATCACATCTACCATCTGATGTCCCCTCATTGTCAGAATGGTTGGATGAGTTTTCCTCCATATCTGAGGTTACAGCTTCATCCACATGACTGTCATTATCTGGGCTGGACTGTTTTATAAATCTGTGTCCTGTGTGCCAGGGGCTATGCTTCCATACTAAGACACATCAGATCCCACCTCAGGATCAGTGAATGGGCTAATACATGATAAAGGCAATGAATGTGCTAAAAGAAGAGACAGATGACACAGGTTAGGACATGCTTATATCACATGCTGTATATCATTAATGACATATGCCACATATATCTCACTACAATGTTACAGATAATTATGACTTTCTAGGAGGTCTTGTCCATGCATGTTCCAAAGAACCTGTTTAACAGGATGTTGACAACTATGTTGCATATGCAACGTACATGACATGTGAGGGATACAAGCATAACACACACCTGGGAAGGTGGTGCCAGAGGCGAGGAATAAAACACAACTGCTGTAGGAAAACAAAGACATAAACACAGCATTCTTAATCACACCCTTGCCAGCATGTACCATGCTGACCAAGGTAAAACATACAATAGGTAATACATATGCATACCAGTTGTTTGTGGTTGACATGCTAATGATAACTGTCATACACAGGGGTAGAAGGACAGAGGCTTGATGCAGGACATCAACGGGAGTAACAGCAATGAAGTGCATGAAAGAGAGGTAATAGCATACCAGTGACATCATCCCCATGTTGTAAGTTAATCTGTCATAATTTAGATCCTGCAGTGGGAATGTACAGACAAAGCAAGCACAGTCATGTATGCAGGCACTAGCATAGTGACATGATAACATATGCAACACAGTAACAGGGTAAGATGATATGTGATGTATGGGCACCTGTTGGCCAGATGTCCCTGTGTAGAAAAACAGCAACATTCATTTTATACAGGTTTGTTACACATTGCTGCAGCATATGAACATGTTGGGGAACTTTACCTGGACTGTCTGTAGGTGCACCTGCATGTGTCATGCCTCCCGAAGATGTATCTGCACTTTAGAATGTAAGGAAAATATCAATATGGAAATATACAACAATTGCATAACAGCAGACTGAGGCAATAACAGGGAATGAACATTGTAACAGTAGATGTTGACACTCACCTATCATGTCTTGCTATTGTGCAGAAGTGGCTGGACCTGTGCAAATGAATGCAAGCAACATTACTTCTGTTGGTTGCATTGTTATGTATGTACTGACATTGTATGGCTCCGTGTCATTACACTTAAGCTGATTGTCATCACACTGTGTGGACTCATATGCATGATGCAGTTCTGCTGCTGCAACACACAAATGACATACATAAATATGCATGCAACAATATGTACTGAGTTACTGTATTTGCCTCAATGTTATACCAAGTAACAAAGGCACGTGTGGCCTGGAACACCTGCTTCTGTCCCACCACAGGATATGTGGTGCTCCCCACTCACCATATACAGTGATGAAAAAAACTGTGTGATCTCATCAGGGGTGTCAATGGTGGGCCACCGCTGGTGGCATCCTTTGACCTCTCATACTGCTGTACAATCTTGGCTGCACAAAGGGTCATGTCAGTGCACCATTGGTGACAGACCTCAATGATGTAGTGTGACTTCCCACAGCATTTATCATGTTTGTGAGGCCAGTCTAGATTTCATTCCTCCATACTGTATTTCCTGCCCATTCAAGGAGTCTCCATCCACTCTGACCCAGAGAATCTATTATAATTTCATTTTACTGTGAGGAAATTTGTTGCCCCCAGGTCTGTTTGCTACAATGGAATGCACATGGTGGGTATGATATGGGGGACCACATGTGGAGATGATTAAGTGGACAACTTATACCAATTTAACCTCTCTGCAGTCCTGTGCAATTCCAAAATCTAGGAAATAGTCCTTGTCCAATATAATACTATAACATATAAAGCCATATGTGATATGAATACAATGCATGAATACAGAGTACTTGGAACAACAACATATTTTGTGATATGTGCAGAGGCTACCTGTGGAATATGAGCACCTTACATTATTTATCACAGTAGTGGAGGTCCAAGCACAACACCATTGTGCAATGCAAACCTCGCATTCTGTATGTAGTTCACATTAATATACTACACTTAACATATGTGTAAAACAGAAATGTGTGATGGCTGTAGCTGTAATGCAATTTGAGTCTAAACAGACAGCCTGCATAAAAAAGCAGTCATATTAACATAAACTGTTATACATGATGAGCTTATATCAATAAAAATTAGTAATGAATGATGAATGTCATCCATACTAGCAGGGAGTATCTGAAAATTATCAATTGAACAACTTATGGAAAGCATCAGAAAGCCTCTTATTCTGTAAGGAGACCAAGGATAATACATTTTAAGTAAACATAAAGACAGATCTTTTTGCACTGAGTCAACAGTAGTACTACTTATTTTAAAAAGCATCAATGAATAAATATCCAGAACAGAAATACAAATACATGCTACATAGCAACATCAATAATATCAGAATTCTTAGTTTTCTGTGCATATACCACAGAGTGTATTGTGTCACCAGCAATATATTCAGAAAATCAACAAATATGTCTTTATGTACTGTTCACTTGTGCTGTTTAAATTTGTTTGTACAACTGAATATAGGAAAATACTGCTTGTTAGCAATGCAAATGTACTCACTTGTATGCATACAGATCATTCCCATACCCCTCCAATAAGTCACAAACATTTTTCATAATGCACACAGTTTTCCAGAAATGCATCAATCTAAGCATATGCACACACATTTCTAAGGAGCAATGATAACATAGGTCTATAAGGAGGGAAACATCCCAGCACAGCAATGCTAGCAGATGCAAAATTAGTTTTGCAGTTAGCTATGATCAAGTATAACTGAAAGTAAGACCAGTTATATGCATACATCTTTTAAGCCTCATTTGCACTCTACATAATTAATGATGTTCATTAAAGTTCAGGTTTTTGGAATTTCATTTGAGTACATCTGCACATTAATGAATGGCTTGGCATAACGGAAAGGTGCTCCAAGCAAATACCCAATAGGTATTATTTAACAGGATCATATGTAGAATATGCCCATTACTGTCCACTGATCTGATAACATGCCATAAGCACCACTTTTAAATAGTTATTTGGATACATTTACTGATCAGACCATTGGTAACTGCGAACTGAGTGGGACTTCAACAATCAATTTATTGAACTGTGATATATTGACATTCTCACCATTATCATCAACGTGGCTACTTCCAGGAGGCTTCAACATGTCTGGATGCCCAATTGAACTGAGGAGGAGGCCACCCAGATGCTGTCCATGCTGGAATGGAGCATCTTATGAGAGCCAGACCACAGAACTTTGAGATGATCAATATCGGAACTGGACACCAAGGGAGCATCAACAACATAAGTGAATCTATTGGACTAGAGTGCAGTTTTACCACTGCTAAGATGACCTGCATTGGAAGAACACAGAGGAGCTTCATGGGAGGGTTGCCAAGGTTCAGATACAGCCAATGGATGCCTAGAGTAAGTGTCACAATCCTATATACACCTGAACATTCCTAAGGAATTCAGAGATATAGCTTTGACCAATATGTCAGATATATGCCTTTTAAAACCACTAAGTAGCCACTCTGACAATTAGCTCATTTTTATAATTAAGAAGACTGAGTGATTGTTCCTCTGTAGTTATGGGTTTGATTTCTGTGGCATTTCTTTATTTAATATTGCTTATCATTTAAATAATAATGAATGTTTTAGATGTTTCTGTTTTCCAGACTATGAGGCCATCATATCACACTTTCAGAATGGCCGTGTATCACTGACACTTATAGTGCCTTGACCACTGATGACTATGCATTTTTCCATTATTGGCAATACCTAACAGTATTTCCTAGTCGACCTATGTATGTGTGAATACTAGCTCATAAATAACTTCCTTAGTCAATTCTGCTTTACTAAGTGAACAGTATTATTAAAGACTTGTTTGTTTAACACAGGAGCAGTCAATGTCAGACTGTCAAAACATATCTTCTACATTGTAAAACTTAACATTTGCCAGTTTTGTGGAGTATAAGGGAATGTTTAGCCTGATAGACATGTTTTTTCAGTGTTATGGTTTTGGTTACTGACATACACCATATATGGTGGTACAGTTGACTATGGCCATAACATATTCTAAGGGATCATACTGACTGTTTTCTGCCTGCTCATTGTGTCACAGTAGGTATGTTATGTAGTCATGTAGTCACAGGTATGCATATGTACTTTCTATCTTGTATTGTGACAGAGCATGGGACCTGTGGACATTCACCCATTGGATATCAGAGACCAGTCCACTGCCAGAGTCCTCCAGTGATGATGATGACCATAACAGAGATGAGAATGACTATGAGATGGATCTGTACATGCCATCATCTCTGCTGCACCCAGGAGGAGATGATGCCAGGCACTCCAACAAGATGATTATCCGGAGCATTTCCGGGAGATAGTGATTGATGATTTTTAAACACACATGAGGGACATGAAGGGGAATTTTTTCCAGGATATGCCCAAGTTATGTGGGACATATTTAGGGGAATAGCCCAGGAGATAATTTGTGATGATCTGCATTGGAAGAACACAGGCCAGTTCTTCAGTGCTGTAAGTATTGTCTATGTGATCCACTTGTGTAATGCTGCCACCATGGTATTTGCCACATCAGTGATTGGACTGTATATGAGCACTTGTGCATACATAGACTTTGTTGCTGTGTTTATGTGATACACATCCAAACATACATTGTAGATGCCATGTGACAAATAGCATTATGTTTCAACAGTTGCATGACACACATTACCACATTAGAGTTTCATTCAACATTCTGCTGTCCATGAGTTTCATAAGTTGACATGCAGCTACTGCTGCAACAATTCTACTGTGAGCATGTATGGTACTGATGGCAACTCACAAACAACATGTTGCCCATATTCCACAAATACCACAGTGATATAGGTATGATTTGTGGATTGCCATGTCATGCATATTTAACAGAGGGGCATATCCTTGCCACTCTGTTTTAGGTGACACTTGTCATGCTGTCACACTGGATCCTGGCTTTGTGTGTGGCATGTACTGGTGACACTGATGCCACGTTGTGCCATATGAATGTATCTGATGATTATGGGCAATTCTCCTTTACTAAATGCATACACCACTAATGTAACCTTCCATGTATACACCGTGTTATTCAGTAACAGTACAGTATGTCTTGTTTAGCTTATGTTACATTTCCACATTCATTCCTTATTCACATAAATGCACACATTTTGGCAAATGCTGTACCTATGCAATGATTTATGTACGTATCTGCACATATTACAATCAGTAGAAAAACACGGATGTATCTTGGAACTGTGAGCAGACCTTGACTTCATGTTAATGTGCTGTAATGCTGCTCACAGGACTACTCTTTGCTCAGTTATAACTAGGGTCAGTGACAAATAATCAGAGATATTTATTCCACAAGTTATTTTGCATTGTCATGACAGTAAATATGTGTATGTGATACCAGTTCTCAGCTTGTTTACATATGCCCGTTGCTGTTATATGATCACACAATACCGTGTGCATGATTTATATATATGCCCAGTTTTGTTGACATCAGCGATGCAGTCTGCCCATGTGACTTACATTCATCATTCACTTCAATGTAGTTTGAGTTGACGTCAATACCTCCCTATGTGGTGCACAGATGCATTTGTAATGTGTCATCATACATACTGCTGTCCTGCTTTATTGTTTGTCTTTGGAGCTTTGATGCTATGTCTTCCTTGATGTGGGCCCATGTTGTCCTCCTCCCTTCCATCTTTCTAGGTATGTCACATATCTTGCACACATGCATAGTTTATGTTCACCTTTCTTGGAATTCTTGTTGAATTTCATGTAGTTTTGTTACAAGGTCAACTTATGCAAACTTTATGGCCATTATGCAGATGGAGGATTTCTGTCCACAAGTTGTTGGCTACTGCTTGCAATACATTCGTGTTCTTCTTATATTTATGCATTACAGAGTCACCAGTGTGCATTGCTGAAATTCACATACACAACCTGATATTGGTTATATAGCATTAATCATAGATTTGTGACCATGTATTACCATTGCATGTCATTGGAGTGTATATTTGAACTGGCACTGCTTTCAAATAATTTTCCATTAGGCCAATGAAGGTTTTATAGATATATATATATATATATATATATATATATATATATATATATATATATATATATATATATATATATATATATATATATATATATATATATATATATATATACATATATATACATATATATATATATGTGTGTGTGTGTGTGTGTGTGTGTATATATATATATATATATATATATATATGTGTGTGTATACACCTATAGCTGTACATTACCTTTGACTTGACTTATGTGTGTGAAATACATGCTTTCTATTACACATTAGTTGGGGTTGTGTATACCTAGTTGTGTATGTAGCAGCCAGTTTGCTGCTTTGCTACAGTATTTCTGTTTGGCACTGTGCTTGGTTGTTTCCCTTTCCTGTGCATGGCCAGATGTTCTGTTCTGTTCTTCAGTATTCCAGGGGCTGCATTTGCTCATCTGTAATATTGGCTTACATTTACATTCCTGGCAGACTAATTGGATTATTTATCTAATGTGTACTGTGATCCCTGTTTATTACCCTAAAACACACAACTGCCATCAATCATATGCATCTAGGTATGGTTGCCACACAGTTTGCAACATGCCATGATGTAATAGTGTATAGGCACATATGTATTTCTGCATTTCGTCATGGCTGGTATACATGCACACCTTGTTTGTCATCTTTCCATTGCCCATGTTGTGTAGTGTGCTGTCTGTATTGATATTTTATTAGAAATTTTATACAACCTGTCAGAATCCTTAAGTGAGAGCAAGTATATTTTATTAATAAATGACTTGCAGGGATATCCCATAGTTATCTCCAAGCTTACTGGAGAGATTATGTGGTAGATATGTATTTACGATTTTCAGGCTGCTTAGACTGAGATAGTATTCCCATAACTTTGTTAATGTGCAACACACTTTATGAGACAGTTTTCCTGACTTATGAAGTAGCTGTGATTGATATACAATGTGCTGCTGCTAGTCAGAAACTCTGTTATGTGCAGAGATATTCTAAGTTCACTGAAGCATATTTGCATATCAAATGCCTATCCACAACTTTTGCACTGAGATCGGTGGAATGTGCCAGATTCTATTGACTATGTTGAATTCTCATTAACTCTTACAACTTGACAGATTAGGTTCATAGATTACTACTAGGCTAACTGCCCTTTTGAGCCATTTTAAGCCTAACTAATTATCCCTTGTGAGACTCAAACCCTGCACCTTGTGTTTGCAAGGAAAACACCTTAACCATTAGGCCACCCTCCCAACCCAATAATGATAATCTACTTTTCTCTACCAAGTAACACAAATAAAAGGAGTGACTGATATCATATTAAAGCTGGATAAATTAGACAGATGAAATGCGCATAGCAGCAATTTGTACCTTGTTTAAAAAAAATAAATGCTACCAGAATAGAATGTTGTCATGTTTGTAACAGTACCTTTAGAAAGTCATTAATGGACAAAAACTAAAATACATTTTCTGCATGTAAGCATTTATATAAATTAGAGATGCAGAATTGTGTCCTCTGAAACAGTGTAGACATTCTTGCACTCAGCTGGAACATTTTAGTCTACTATCAGTTTACAAACTATACTGAACGTGTGCTTTGCTTACTTATTGCTTAGCTACTTGTTTTTCCCACCTCATAGATTAAGTTCTGATTTGTTAGCAACCATCTTCCAAGAAAAAGTCTTAGACAAACTCAAAACTACATCTCCCTAAATCTTGTCATCTGGTTTCACATGTTGTCTTCCTTCACAGATACTTGTCTAACAGATTCCAATCAGTCAAATGACAGAATGAATGTTTTTCCTTCCTATTTCCTTTGGATTATCCCAATAATCATTGCCAAGTCTTTTGTTGTTTAATATATTCATACTTGATCTGCACTCAGTTACCAAATGCAGTACTCTTACCCATAATGCTGAAGATTTAGTACTCATTTCTTTAGCTTCCACTCTTCTAGCATTTTGAGAACTGACTGTAAAATCATTCTATTCTTTAGGAACTTGAATGAAAAACACGCAGCTACTGCTCAGTCCTTAAAAGCAAAACTGCTGCTGTATGCAAAAACTCACACTCCAAAAGCAGAACATTCTTCATTATCACATTAATTGACAACACCAAAACTGAAGTAGTTACATACAGAAAGCTACTGGGCATTATAATTTATGACAAATTGAGATTTGACCCCACACATGCACACATTAAACCTGCTGGTTAAAAAAGGAAACACCAAAAATGTAGCCTGTTAGAGAACCGCACATTTTTTATAGACAGTAAGAGAAAAATTGTCTTCATCCTGCTAATTTCCTATCCTTTTAAATGCTTTTATGTTCTCAAACCTGCAATCTTATTAAAGGAGATGAGAGCTTGAGCATTGCTGTAATAAAGTAACAGAAATTGTTTCTAACCTTCCATTCAGGATCCATAACCTCTCAGCCCTTAAGTTAGAAATACCCATTTACCTGTCTTTCCTAGTCTTAATTTAACGTAGCTCACAATGTTAAACAAAAATAATCAACACCCATATGACACTAGGCATAAAATGGCAAAAAAATTAAAACAAAAGCACCACTTTTGTTCACCAATATGAAGCAAAATAAATGTCTTTAGAAGCAAGAACTCTTCAAAATGGTCATACTAATTCCTATGTGTTTTATGTGGCCAAATCAGTTACTATTATGTCCATTCTGAAGAAGTCCTTTTTATGAGATTAGTTCACATTATATACCAGTCGGGTAAAGACTTATCCTAAAAATACGTCTTCAGTTATACTCCCCGACCCCAAACAAAGTCCTTCATTTCAAACATAAATTCCTTATCATCTCCCCTAAATGCCACAATACAGCTGGTGATGCTGTTTACTCAAACAATGTCTCCAAGGGGAACACTACAAGCACTAACATCCCAAGAGCTTGAAGATAAGTTTCTTGATGCCAGGGCCTTGAGCATGTTGTAGCCAGTATGGCCACCTGTTCTTAGCCGAACAAAAATATAAATTTAACCAAACAGCTGCTGAACACAACTGGACACATCTTAGGGAAGGAAGTGCTTGCCAGCTATATACATGGGGAAGGAGAGGAGGGAAGTGCACATTACATTTAGGAGAAAGGAATTTTAGGTTCAGGAAGCAATCTGAACTTTAGGGTTAGGTAAAGAGATTTTATGTTTAGGAAGTGATTAGCTCTTTAGGCTTAGGGAGGGGTAGGAGATTTTAGGTTGAGGGAGAGATTTGGGGCTTTAGGGTTAAGGACTGGGTGTGAATTTTTAGGGTTAAATCAAGGTTCTGGTAAGGCTAGATAGTTAAGTGAGAGTGAATTAATGTTAGAGCACTTGCTAAAATGAATGAGTGGCAGCAGGGAAGTGGGTTTGTTAATAAATGGCAAGTGGACACTTGTGCTAGACTCGTTTTCAAAATGTAGAATAACATTCCTTTTCCCACACATCTTCAAAATTTTAAAACTTACCTCTACCTCCACCTAAAATATCTTGGCTGGAGCAGTGCACATAATCATCTGGTTAATTTCATATCTATTCCTACCTCCTGTTTTCTATATATAACTTATCTGCAGTTTTTTCATGCTACTCCCCTATTTAATAGTCCATGAGGATGCCTGATGAGCCAATTTTTCATACAGCATGCCTCTAATTAATTTCAATGATGTGTTATACATTTGCAGATCTCTACTTTAAATCACAGCGCCCACTCCTGTTCTTCCAGCACTGAGCTGTGAAATTATAGGCCAAGTCTATAAATGTTATCCCCCCTCTTTTTAAACTCCTGTTATTTATATAATTTCCACTATGTATTTGTTATCTGTCAATACAACCCCCCCCTTTTTTTACTGTCTGCCTCATCCAGCATCTCTAATCTTTGTTATTCTCACGGAGTAAGGGTGATAATATATCTCACTCTCTGGCTATGTTATAAAGTTATGTTATTAGCTGAACTTGATTTCATTTCAATGCCTGCTCTTCTTTTATGTAGTCCATTTTGATGCATGGTAAAAGAAGATATTTCAATGCTATCAATGTTAAATTTTACATTCTTAATTCTTAGAAGTTTAATTAGTTCGCATAATTTCAACCCTATATTTTCAAATAGTACATCAATATCTGATGCAGTTTGTATTCTTTGTAAATTTTACAATGACTCTTTGATGGCTTTCTTTATGTATTATTTATTATTTTTATGGAGCCTTTTTCACTCAAGACCTCTGGTTCAAAGTTGATTTTTTAACTTTCCTCAGAAATAAATAAATAATCAATAAATAAGACTTTTATACTACTCTTGCATTTCACTCAGCATATCTATTTTCTACCTTTGGTGTCTGTCACTAAGCCAACAGATTATTTTAACACAATCATTAAGAGCTTCAAATACATATTAAATAGATAAGCAGATCTCCAGTCGTGTATATAATCATTATCCTCTTTCTTTTATAAAAACAATACTGGCAGTGCAGAAATTAGTCTGCCGTATTCTGTACAATATACTGGGCCAGATTCCATGAAGTTTGCAGAATCCAGTGCATTACACTGAGATCAGCAAAAAAACATTGTGGACAACATTGTAATACGCTAATGTATGACACAAAACTTAGAATACCTCAGTGCACAATGGAGTACCACAGTTACAACGGCGCACTGTAGAAATGCAAAATTAATCTGTAATTATAAGAAAAGATTGTCAAATAATGTTGCACATTACCAGACAAATAGAAAAATTATCACAAATTAAGAATCCTGATAGCTGTTTTGAAATATAACAAAATTTGTACAGTAAGGTTATGGACATGTCTGAAATGTCACTGACTCTATTGTGATAACCAAAAAAAAAAACAAATGCCAAGTATCCCAAAGTAAGCCATATGGCATCCATGATATAAATCTACAGGAGTACACACAGAAACATCTCTGTCAACCATGTATATTTATGTAGGCCATCCACTAAAGTATAATATGTGCTTCCAAACTGCAATACTATTTGTAATACATATATATTCACATCACCCTTTAGAATAAACTCAGAGACAACATGTAGCATTAAAAAAAATATTGCCATGGATTAATGATTATGGAATTCATACATTTCCTAATAAAAAAATTAATGGCGATGGGCAATCAAGGCCACTTCACCATAGCTAACAGTCATTAACAATGAGTTTAGGGCTCGTGTGAGGAACACAAGTAATAGACACATCCAAAGAAAGTGGGAGATAGAAAAGAAGATGTTGGGTATGGGTGAAGATGAGGGACAAACAATTGGGTTGTTGGAATAGAGCAACATGAGGGAAAGTCAGAGGGGCATTTTTTTTTTTGTGGAAATAGTCCCCGTGTTTCTGTTTTTTTCTTTTTTTCTTTTTAAAGAATGGAGGGAAAGGTAAACATAGGGTAGAGGAGGTGAAGGCAATCACAGCAGGTATACCCATAAAACAAATAGCACAGCACAAGCCAGACAAAGGTTGTAAAAAAACAATAAAACAGTAAGGACAGTTAAGTTACACAGACAGCACACTGCACAACATGAGCAATAGAAAGTTGACAAACAGGATGGAGATGCATACCAGCCATGGTGAAATGCAGAAAAACAAATTTCTCTATACATTTTCATGTTACCACATCACAATCTGTGTGGCAGTCCTACCTGGATGTTTATGCCCAATGGTAAATATGTGCTGTAGGGTAATAAATAAGGATCACAGTACACAGTGGATAAATAAATCATACCCAAATAGTCTGTCGGCAGTGCAGATATAAGCCAAGCAGCATCTCAGATGAGCAAATGTAGGTAAAATAATGGTAGAGAACTCCAGGGGACAGAATCAAACCTACAACAATGCATGTGAAATGCAAACAACAAAGCACAGTGCCAAACAGAAGTACTGCATACAAACAATGAAGACTGCTACATAAACAAGTAAGTGTACACAGCCAAAACAAACATGTAATGGAATGTGTATATGCTACACACAGGTGTATATGCATATGTATGTGTGTGTCAGTGGCATAAATGGAATGTACATAAAATCCAGATCAATAGACATACATACACCAGTGACATGTAATAACATGCTAAAATATGTAAAAGTAGAGAATAATCAAAATAGCAGGTTGTGCACATGGATGTGAGAAAACTGCACTGCATAACACACAAGTACAGTGAGAACAAGGATGTACTGCAAGCAGCCAGCAGCTCATAAGCACATGTTCCACATTGTAAAATGCCCATACATTTGGCACACATTCACTGTGTCAATATAAGAAATATCAATGGACTACAGGTTTAACAAAGGCAAACATACCAGCAAAAAATAATGAGGAAATATTAAGGTGGGAGGGAGGTGAACAACCTATGACCACCTAAGGGTAAAGCAGGAGATGGTAAGTTGACACAATTAAAATGCACATATAATGGACACAAGGTGTTGTAGAAGAGCAAGAAATGTATGCAGTGATTTCAGCATTTTCCTTCTAACATCGTTCTTTTTTCACTCTAAGTGCAATCCATTCATTCAGCATATCTGATTTTAATCACCTCATCAAAAGAGAAAATGTTTCTTTCTTCTCTGCTGTCCAATACAACTTTACAACTGTCAAGAATAAATACTGTTTCCATTAAATTAATTCATTTATTCACTTATTCTTCCTTTTTTCTCATTTATCTGTTTAGTTTCAGCTTTCTTTTACATATTCCATTACAGGTTTTCTTTTGTTACTTCAAATTTCTGAAACCATTCATTTCCAAATATTCTACTAACCCTAATAGCATCTTTGGATCTTGAGTCATCATTTTGCCACAAAAAATATACATGTGCAATATTGCTTGTATTCTGTAAAATGGGTCATGATGTTCACAGACATAGTGCACAAATATGTAAATGCATCTTGCTTGCTATGTTCATTTCACTGAAGGTGCTACTATGATTCCTACACATAGAACCATAGGGCATACATTCACATCCTGGGTCAGATTCCATAAAGTTCACAGAAACTATTTGTCGACAGTGCAGCACACTGAAGGAAGACTTCAGCGCACCTGCTGCGAATGTGATTCCAGTAGACATGCTGAAGGCAGGCCAGCTACTTACTGTAAGTATTCAGTGTAGGATAATTAGGGATTCTGCACACACCAGTGTGATTCCAAAACACATTGTGCATATGTTATACAACACAAATGTGACAAACAACCACACCAACTCCACTTCTGAAATCCTCAGCACATACATTAAAGATACCAAAGAATTGATGTAAATACTATGGATTATGGCAAAATCTGTGGCAAAACTGAAAAAAAAATTATATAAGAATACAACTTCCTATTAACTTATTACACCTGAGTGACACTTCCAGGTATTTCTGCACTTACATCCTACTGACACCACTAGGCATCAAATATTGCTTGCTCATATTTGGATTAGAAATTCCAAAACCATGCCATATACAAAGCTTACACAATAACAGACACAACTGCATTGATATTTGACCTCTGGCTAGTGCAGGTAAAGAGATGTTCATTTTTTCATATAATATTTATTTATATTGTCAACAATTTCATATTTTTAGAAATATCTTGACAACTAAGTAGCACAGAAAAGCTTAGCCTCATATGAAAGCTATTATCTGAATTAACAAAATGCAGCTAACAGTATATGTGTAACTTGAGTGTTTGCTGAGATATTTCAAGTTATTTACACAATATTAAAAACTTGATTACTGCCTTTACTGTGGCTTATAAAATCCATTTTAAGAACTAGAATCTAAAGAACACTACCACTATAAATATGGTTTGTGCTGATGAGTTTGCACTTTACACTTCGTGTCACCTATTGTTCTGAAGATATGAACTTTTGTTTGAAATGTAAGGACATAATTCCATTCTATCATAAAGCCTAGGCTCTGCCCATTGAAAGTTAGAGTGAAAACTTCCAGAGCTCCATTGGAGTGAATGAGTTACTGTACTACAACAGGCAGCAGTTACGCAAGCCAAAAATGAGGATGTGGCTGTGCATCCTAGAAGGCAGCCAGCTAGAGTTAGAGCAAGGCTGCAAATAAACCATTTGTCTGACCACAAAATAATTGACATATACCATCTAGACATACAAATGGTGCAGGCTGTCTATAATGTGTGCCCCACACATGTCTGTGCAAACAATGTGAGGAAACTCCATCCCCCCAAAACAAAAGTTTGTCTCAGTCTGGGTGTACTCGCATCTGGGACATTCCAGAGACAGATGGGGGATGCTGTGGGAGTATCACAGACAGCTTCCAGTTGTATTCTGGCAAAATTCCTGGAGGCAATGTGCAGCATGTTCGATGAATACATACACTTCCCATCCACACCTATGGAGCAGAAAAATGTACTGCACTAGTTCTATGACATTACAAAGTTCACTCATTTACTCAGTGCAATAGACGGAACACACATACCTATCAAGACACCAGTACATCCAGAAGCAGACTGATACATAAACAGAAAGGGATGGCCATCCATCAACTGCCAAGCTGTTTGTGCAGCAGATGCCAGCATAGCAAACATCATGGCAACATACCCTGCAAGTGTCCATGATGCTGTCATTTGGAGGGAAAGTGGATTCAGGGCTACATTCTGGCAAGATGGAATTTCTGAGGGATTGCTTCTGGGTAAGTACAGGAACACAGCTAGGATGTAAGTTAAGAATCCCCTTCTTAACAATATCCAGTCTGAACAAAAGTGTTTTTACCCCCCAGAACAGGTGACTGTGGTTATCCTCTTGAGTCATGGCTAAAGTCCCTGTACTGTGAACCATCAAACCCTGCATAGGATGCCTACAATACAGCACATACAACAACCAGAAACACCACAGAGTGTGTGGTTGGTGTATTGAAAGCTAGGTTCAGATGTCTGGACACATCCAGGTCTGCACTGCAATACAAACCTGAGAAGGCAGCATAGATGATAACAGTGTGTGCCATGCTGCACAACATATCAACTACAGCACATGGCAGTCTTCCAGCTGCAGGTGTGTGTGAACTACCCCAAGAACCACAAATGTCTGAGGAAGACATCCCATAAATATTGAAGGTGGAGCAGAAGGATACAGGGGGCAGAAGTCACAGGCATATTCAATGTAGGATGCAATCCTAAGTGCATGTCCAGGCTACGTGGCATCATCTGACCCAGATATTTGAGGCATGACAAGCCACATGTACATGAGTACATGATTGAACATTGATGTTCAGGTGTTGTCCCACCAACTACAGCAGCACAGATTGCATCCAAAGGCAAGTACCCACTAGATGCACATACAGAGCACCACAGATAACATGATCATAACATATTCCAACATGAACATATACAAATGTGTAAAAAAAATCAACACAAGGCATAATTGATACAGGTTTGTATACACACTCAGTTTTATCACTGTATGGTAAATGATAAAGGACACACATCAGCGCTACACTTACATATATGCACAATATCATAACATGAAAGAACAGAAAGCATGCACAACATCATGCAGACATTTTTATTTCAGAAACACATATCACAGTGTAGTGATATTAAAATAATATGAGTCAGCTATGTGTACTGCACTGTTGGATACCCTCTAACTCAGTCTTAGTTGACCTCACTGATGTCTCACACCATGGTCCACCCTGCCATGACCATGCACAGATTCATCCTGCCCTGGTCACTCCACAGAGGAGATGGATGGGGGTACAACACCATACTGAGATGAAGGAGCATGACTGTGAAGTGAGAGCCTTATCACTGGCAGGACCTCAGCAGATGTGCCAGTAGCTGACATATGTGCAGGATGGACCACAGAAAAGGATTCCTGATGGCCAATGGTGGATTTGTGGACAAGTGGCCTGCCTCTCACAGGTTGCAATCTGCTGTGCATAGTCATGCTTATAATATGGCACTGCTAAAGTACCATTATGCCATAGCTAGCTGATTCTCTTTACTGAGTGGCCAGTGTAGCCATAATGTCACCATGTCTACGCTCTTGTCCTTCATACATGACACATAGCTGGTTTACCACATAATATGTGGCACAGGCAAGTGCACAGAGGTCTGAATGATGCCTTAGCTGTGACTGTTCATTTGCCTGCAGCAGGAGGCAAACACCTGCTGACACTTAGCCATGTACAACATCTACTTGCCTACATCTATTGTATTGCCCTGTGTCTGGTTGTTGTACAGATCACCAGCAGCAGTGCTCCTAAATGTGGTGTGTTGATCAATGGCCTCACCCTGGTCAACATTCACTGTGTCATCATCCTCTGAATGTGTCGACAAGTGGACCTCCACATCTGAGGATATATCTGCTGTAAACCTGAAGTAGATGGACCTGCGAATATTAATGTAATACACATTGCAACTGTAGTTTGCACTGATCTGTCTGTAAGTCAGATCTACCAATATATATCATTATACACATGTTCATCATCCTCATTCTGTGTGGAAGTGGGTTCATGGCTCAACTCTGCTGTTGTATATCAAACACAGGACTACATGAATATGCATGCTGAAGAAATATGCAGCAAGTGTCAAAATACTCATCCCTGTACTGAACATGGATACATACATGTCCATCCTGGAACCCCAGCTTCAATCCCACCATGAGGCATCCATCTCTCCTCTCTTGCTGTATGCAGTGATACCAAATCAATTGCAATGTCATGGGGGGCAGTGATGATCTACCAATGATGGCATCCCTCAACCTCTCATAATGTGTGACTCTGTTGGTTGCATGAAGCATCATGTCTGAGCAGCGATGTCTACAGGCCTCATAGGATTGGTTGTAGCCCCTAACTGCATTCAACATGCTGGTGAGGTCCATCCAGATTTCATTTCCCCAAACAGTATCCCCTGAATGGCATAGGAGTCTCCTTCCATGTTGGCAGAGAACATCAGTTATGATGCCATTTTCTTGGGGGGAGTTGTCACCCATAGGATGGTTGGTCATCTGGAAAACATTGATATGCAAATGATAAGAATCATGGATGAGTACATTTGTGCATTTGATTCTGCAAACAACATATGTCAAAATAAACACTGTGCAGTCCTGTGCAATGCAAACATCATAGTGAGAAACACTAATACAACATGACATGTGAAAAGTATAGAGAACGGCTTCATACAACATTTGTAAAATCAACTTAACATATTTTCTGTACAGTTCGCCACTGGAATCAGAACCCCTGACATTACATATATGTTAAAGAGAGTTCCAAAGACAACAGCATCATGCCAACACAGTCTGCTTGCATTTCACATTAAAATACTCATCACTTACAATAAGCAACTTACGGAAAGCATCAGAATACCCTATGATCTACAGGTAGTACTGCCCCATTGTAAAAGGAGACAGTAGTGATAACACCTTTGTTAAGAAGTATCATAGCAGAAATATCTGTAACAGCAACAGGATGTTATAACACTGTTTTAAGAAACATGATTTAAGAAATATCCATGATATCAACATCATATACAAGATACAGATACTGTCGTAATCTGTAGGTTTCTGTAGTTATACCACAGACTGCAAGGAATTCCAAGTAAGAATTCTAGATGGGACATAAATTCTCCTCCATATACTGTTATCATTTGTAGTGGAAGTGTGTCTATACAACTGCATATGGGACTGAAACAAAATATTTAGAAGATCAACACCGATATGCATACATTTCCAGACAACATTACTCCAGGAACTTATAAAAGCTTCTGTTAAACTTAACATTTTGAGGAAGTATGACTTTAATTATGTACCTTTTGAAATGATTAGCTTTAACAGATTTATTAATTACCAGTACTGAACTTTCACCAGTTGTCCATGTACCTCTCACTCCGACAGCATCAAAGTGCAACTTGGTGGGTGCACACAGCTTAAAGTAATAGTTGCACCGTAAATAATTAATGAAGTTAATTAAAATTCAAGATATTTCAATCTGATTTGCACATATCCATGTAAATTGCCATTAAAGTCCAGATGTACCACATAAACACCCAATAGGTATCAATAAATGGTATCATGTGTGGCACGTGCCTCTTATCTTCCAATAATCTTAGAACATGACATCAGTGCCACTTTCAAATATTGATTATGATACATTTACTGACCAGGCCATTTCTAACTGCAGACTGAGGGATACCTCAGTGACCATTTCTGTGTGTGTCTGTTTTTCAGATATCTACTAATGGAGACTTTCAGGAGGCTGGGATGTGTCCATGCACCCAAATGGACTGATGAGGAGATGACACGGATATTGACAGTATACATGGGACTGGAGTAGAGGATGACACCCAGGCCCAGGAACTTCGCTATGATCAAAGTATGGAATCAGATCATGAGGGAACATCGAGGAGGATGGAGATCTACTGCACTGGAGTGCAGGTTTGTCAATGGTATGATGACCTGCATTGGAGGGACGCAGCCAAACTTCAAAGGAGGGTTGACAAGGTGTGGAGACAGCCTGTAAATCCCCTACAGGAACTAACAATATTCTGTGCATTCCTTAGTATTCCTATGGATTTTACACATACTTATTTGACCCATATATATCATATACATTTTTATAACCATGTTTTAGCTGCTGTGAGAATAATCTTGTGGGGATACGTCAGTGGATTTTATACCTACTGCCCTTTTTACTATGGGTTTGATATCCATATTGTTATTTTATTTAATAATTGAATAATAACTTTAACTATGATCTTTGAAGATTTTATTTACTAATTGAATAATAAACTTAACTATGTCCTTTGAAAATGTGCATATGTTTTACAACATCTAACTACATAGTTTCTCTTAGCCATTGTCCTCATGCATCGCTGACACTGACAATGCCCAGGTGACTGCACATTTTGTAGTTTTCCATTATAGTCCAACTATTTGAACCATATATATCATATAGATGTTTTTCTAACCATGTTTGTGTTGTTGTGAGATTTAGCTCATTGGGATAATTCTGCGGTCTTTGCATCTGCTCCCTTCTTGACTATGAGTTTGATACCCATGTTGTTGCTTTATTGAATAATAACCATAACTATGTCCTTTGAAGATGTACATATGTTTTACGACATCTAACTACATAATTTCTCGTAGGCACTGTCCTTGTGTATCACTGACTCTACAGTGCCTATGCCGCATATGACTGTACTTTTCATAGTTTTCTGTTATAGTGCCACTATCTGACCCATATATATCATATTGATGTTTTTATAGCCATGTTTTATTGGCTATGGGAATTAGCTTGTGGGGATAAAGCAGTGGCCTTTGTACGTATTTCCCTTTTCACTATGGGTTTGATACCCAGATTGTTATTTTATTTAAAAATTTAATAATAACCATAACTATGTCCTTTGGAAATGCAAATATCTTTTAGAACATCTAAGTGCATAATTTCACATAGCCACTGTCCTCGTACATCAATGATGCCTATAGCACCTAGGCCATGGATGACTGCACATTTTGTAGTTTATTATAGTCTCACTGTATCATCTATTGGACTGTTACAAGGACACACATCAGTGCTACACTTACATATATGCACAATATCATAACATGAAAGAAGAGGTGAATGACAAACGTATATAACTCACTTATGCCATTCTTCCTACTGGTATATCTGTAATCCATAACATTCCATTAACATCAGCCATTTAACAGTGGTGGCAGTAAATCTTGAAAAATCATATTATATTCCTGAGCAATTTTTAGGTTAATATTGTATACACTTTAAAATGCTGTGAAGGACTGTTCTGTCATGAAATACTGAAATTAATAATAGAACAGAATCAACCTCTAAGTTATGAGGGACTATGATGGGCATACTAACAGTTGCAATGAAAGGCAGAGAAGATGTATGTATTTAACTAGTGATGCTCAATTTCACAAGGAATAATGGTCCACACACATACATTTCTGTGTCCATAATGTACCGTAACAGTTATGGTTCTTTTCACATAAGCCAGATGTTGCATGACACTTTCACACTGTCTGATGAATGGACTATCTTAGTGTTAATTTTTTAGAACACAGTACAGATACGAATGCCATTTAAAACAGTTTAGCTATATGAGCAGTACATGTTCATAGTTTACAATTAAAACAGTTTAGCTAAATGAGCAGTACATGTTCATAGTTTACAACCCTAAGCCAAGATCATTCTTATTAGACCATCCCCCCATCAGAATGATGTCATAACATTAACTCTTTCACTGTCTGGAAAGCATGCTTTTTACAGTTAAAATGTGTTAGGTAGGTAGATAGGTCTCAAGGTTAGAGCTTGGATGTAGACTGCATCAGCAAGTTTGAATCTCATATTCTAAAACCTGTATTTAAAGATGTTGACAACTGGATGTTACAATGTCACCTGAGTGTTGTGTTTATCTAACTTGCCCAAGCAACAAGGACCGCCGAAGCCAAAACGCAAACAAACACCAGTCACAACCAAAGTGACACATAGCTCACAACACCAGTGTGCCACCCAACAACAGCCCCTAAGGCAAGACAATGTACCCAACACTTTAGTCATAGGTGACTCTATAGTCAGGCACACTGATGTCCCACTCACCAGGCTGAACAAGGAGAAAATTACAGTCAGCTGCATGTCGGGTGCCAGGATCTGCCACATAATGCATGCACTCAAGTCACTCCACAACAAGTACAAATACGACTCTGTCATTGTCCATGCTGGAGTGAATGACTTGAGACGTACCTCCCTGTACTACATGAAAAGAGACATGGAAGAGCTCTTGGATCATGTGACCCAGACAGGTATGACCCTAGCCCTGAGTAGCATCCTGCCTTTGCCCAAAATGATACCACAGTATAAGGACAAAATGATTGACTTCAACAATTGGCTAAGCTTTTGGTGTCATTCAAAGGGGATCCAGTATTTGTCTGCCTGGGAAGACATGATCGATAAACCACGATGCTTTGCCAGAGATGGTTTCCACCTGTCACCCCTGGGATTCAGGTTACTGGCTAAAGCTCTTGCCACCCCTATAGTGCCTTTTTTAGGCAAGATTCAAAGGATAAAATCACCACCATAACAGATACAAGCATGCAAAATCTGAAGGTAATGCTACTTAATGCTATAAGTCTAAACCTCAAAATGCACTCTCTGGAGGCACTCCTAAAAATGGAGAACATCGATATCTGTGCAGTAACTAAGACCTGGTTCAAGGCTCCAGAAAGCACCCCTGCAGTACCAGGCTACGATTCTTACCACATTTTTCAGCCACAAAACCAAGACCGAAACACTAAAGGTGGAGGAGTGTCCATATTCACCAAGGATATTCACACCGCCAGGCTAGTTGCCCAACACAATGCATCTGAAATTCTCCAGGTGCAACTAACACTAGGTAAGACTGCAATCCAAACTGTAGCTTGCTACAGATCCCAACCATGCCCCAAGATTCTCACTACACCTTTCTAAACATACTGGAAATATTAAGATACACCCAAACACCCTAATACTGGGTGATTTCACCTACCCTGCCATTAATTGGGAAAACTACTCAGGTACCAACTCCTTTTCCCAATGGTTCTTGGAATTCATAAATTCCAACGTCCTGGATCAACTAATCCATTGTCCCACCAGGGGCTCCAATATCCTAGACCTGGTCATTACCAACATGGGAGATAGATGCTCCACACCAGTGGTCACCCCCTCATTGGTCAGGTCTGACCATAAGCAAATCACCCTTGACATCCACATCCCACCCCCACCTCCCAGTAAGGAAACCTCCTTAAAAAACTTCTCCAAAGCCAACTTCATGCTACTGAAGTCAGAAGTGACAAACTTCACAACACCCATGCAGATGGGATCTGGAAGTTCAACTGCAGAATCCTACACTAAGGCACTGTACAAGCACATCCACTCATGCATGAATCGTGCCATCCCAAATCAAACCAAGATACTCTTCTCCAAAAAAGGAAGTCAATCTGGTGGTCTCCTGCTATAAACAAACTATACAACAGAAGGAAGAAACTGTTGCAGAAAAGAGGAAAATCCCAGGATGCAAAAAACTCCCTCACCAGCCTCAGTAAGAAGCTGAGATCCCTCATAAAATCCTCAAAAGCTAGTTACGAAAATAAAATTGCCAAAGATTCCAAAGACAACCACAAGGCATTCTATAGTTATGTCAAGAATCTAAATGGCAATGCTCAGATCTGCTCTGAGCTACAACAGAATGGCATTAAATATACTGATCCCAAGGATATTGCCAATATCCTGGCAGATCGATTTAGTGCCAACTTCACCCCCCTCTCACCCCCTAAAGAGCCCATCGCAATACCAAAAGATTGCCAAATTCCAATAATCACGGCCACACAGGTAGAAACCGCACTCTCCAAAGCTAAGAATACAGCATCCATGGGACCAGATGATATCCCAGGCTGTGTACTACATGAACTACAAAATGAACTGGCACCTCACCTAAGTGTTATGTTTAATCATAGTTATGTTTAATCATAGCCTCACCTCAGGCTTCATGCCCACTGAGTGATGCACAGCTACAGTTATCCCGCTCCACAAGGGAGGATCCGCCTTGGATCCCGGGAACTACCGTCCCATCAGTCTGCCAATCCTGATCTGCAAGGGCATGGAATGCATTATCATGGAACTTATAAACAAAGACATTGGCAACCTTCAAACACTGGACCCCACCCAGTTTGGGTTTGTGAAGTGCCAATCTTGTCTCCTGAATCTGACTGACTTCTTCGAATCAGTCTCCAGAGCTGTGGACGAGGGTAAGGCAGTCCACACAGCCTATCTGGACCTTGCCAAGGCCTTCAACACCATCCCCCACTCTGGAATCATAGATAAACTTACTAAGCTGCGCATAAATCCCTACATCACTCAATGGGTTTCCAACTGGCTTACTGACAGAACCCAGACTGTAAAGGTAGCCTACTCCAGATCCAGCTGAAGACAAGTGACAAGTGGAGAACCTCAGGGTTCAGTCCTGGGACCACTCTTGTTTGGCATCTACTTCTCTGAAGTACAGGCCAGCACTAAGGGACTCTGGCTAACAAAGTTCGCAGATGACTGCAAACTGGGAGCCATTATTGAATCCCCAAATGATGTGGATATTCTACAAAAGGGCCTTACAGAAACAGATGCCTGGTGCTAGAGCCATGGGCTCAAGCTTAATGCCAAGAAATGTATAGTTATCCCCTTTGGAAAAAAACATGTACCCATGAATTACCACATAGGTGGCAGGACACTAAACATCGAAAGTGTGATGAGAGACTTAAGGACACAGGTGGACAGTGGTCTCACTTTCGATCACATCGCCATAACAGTCAGGAAATCCTTCTATGTGGCACACCTCATCACTAAGGGCTTTTCATCCAGAAAAAAAGAGGTCATTGTCCCACTGTACTCATCCCTCATTAGACCCATTATAGAGTATAATTCCCCTTTTGGTATGTACCTCATAAGACATCTGCAACAGCTGGAAAGGCCACAGAAATACCTCACTAAAAGAATCACAGGCCTAAAACAGATGCTATATGCTGACTGTCTAAAAAAACTTCAGCTACACTCTGTGGCATATTGTCTACTCAGAGGCAATCTCTGCTTAACATAGAAGGCCATGTCAAACCCTGAGTTGTTGGACATGCTCCACTTAAAGAAATTCCAATCCCTCAGAGCCACATGCTCCAGGGATCTAAACCTTGTCATCACAATGAACAAAACATGCTTGAGGGATAGGTTCCTGACCCAGAGACTCCCCATACTCTGGAATAGACTGCCCTTACATGTCAAGCAGAGTGTCTCATTGGCCCTCTTCAAAAGGAACCTTGATGATTGGATGGGAGATAGGAAATTCACCCCGGGGATCATGTCAGTCACTCTGCTAGACAGGGGTCCAAAGAAGTAAATATTGTGGGAAGAAATATCCAGAGAATTGTTATGGCTAGGCTTGCATAGGCCCTAGGGCCGATAACCTAGTACCAACCTATGAACCTAATATTCTTCAGAATAACAGTTTACAAACTGCGTTGGGAAATGTTTATCCTTGTTCTTTACAGAATAATTTATTTATTTATTTTTTAATTGTAGAGGACAAGGACCGCAGTGGTACAGAGTGATGTGCTTCGAGCAGATGCACAGGCTTGAAGAGCACTGGATGGAGAGAGGTATGTTGAATATTTTATGTATGTTATGAACTGGGATGCATATTCCTCTGTTTTTAGGCCTGCATTTTTCAATATTACATGTTTATTGATTAGAATGCAGGAATATCACAATCATCAGTAAGGTAAGCGAAATCAGAAAACTCTAGCTGTCATAACAGCTGTGTATAAAACTTATAGTGGTGATGTATTTTGTATTTTGGTTCAATTTTGTCAGTGCACATATTTTAACAATACATCCACAATGTAAATAACAGTTTGTTGTGTGTATCCAACACAGGTTATAAGGTTCCTGATTTACATACAAGTGTAAGTGCTGTGACTGTTGCTTATGATACATGGTTTGATACACAGTGTTACAGCTTACACATTCTTTCACAGTACATTACAACATGCTTTTATGTAGCATTTCCACATCCATGATATAGCAATATTGGTGTACATCTTCCATAAATAGTTGCACACATTATGATTGCAGATATGTGTGCACATAAATACATAACTGGCACAGTAATGTACTTTTGACAAGTGAGCATTCAGTGATGTACTGGTAATGTGCTGTAATGATGCTCACAGGGTATCCCATGCTCTGTATTGAGCAGTGTGGTTGACATACACATGTATTTCTTTATCTGACATTTGCATGACAGTATATGTGGATGTGATTGCAATTTTTAACTTAATTACCTATGCATGTTGATGTGACATGATTGCACATTACTGTGTATGTGTGTTTTATACATGTCCAGTTCTGTGGACATCGGCAGACCAAATGGCCATTTGACATATGCTTTCCATTTGTTTAAATGTATATTCATGTGTTTTCTACAGCACTTACACTGCATCAACTTACCATGCCCTGCTTTACTGTAATGTGCTCCCTGGTTATCTACCTCTCTCCCACTTTAATATTTTCCTAATATTTTTGGGAGGTATGTTTGTCTTTGTCAAAACTGCTGTTCATTGCCATTTATTAATTTAACATAGTGAGCATGTGCCAAATGTATGGCCATTTTACAATGTGAGACGTGCACACAAGTTGCTGGATAATGCTTACAATATGCCCTTGTTCTCATTCTGCTTGTGTGTTACTAAGTGTAGTTTTTTCAAATCCATGTGCACAACCTGATATATTCATTATTCTGCCCTGTTATAATTTTAACATATTATTACATATCTTTGGTGTATGTATGTGTATTGACCCCGATTTCATGTACGTTCCATTTATGCCACTGACACACATATATGCACATGTACACCTTTGTGTTGACTATGACATGGCATATGATTCCATTACAAATTTGTTTTGGTTGCATACAACTATTTGTGTATGTAGTAGTCTTTACTGATCTTCTGCAGTACTTCTGTTTGGCACTCTGCTTTGTTGTTTGCTTTTGACATGCATGTTTGTACTTTTGGGTCTGTCTGCTTGACCTGCATTTGCTCATCAGTGATGTCACTTGGCTAACACCTCCACTGCTGACAGACTATTTGGATATGTATTTGTTCATCCAATTTGTACTGTGATCCTTATTTATTACCTACAACATATGTTTACCATTGGTCATGCACATTCAGATATATGACTGTCACACAGTTTGCAATATGTGCTAATGCGATAGTGCATAGGTAGATTTGTTTTTACATATTTCACCATGACTGTTATGCATCTCCACTCTGTTTGACAAATTGCCATTACCCATGTTGTGCAGTGTGCTGTCTGTGTAACTTATGTGTCCTTATTGTTTTTTTCCAGCCTTTGTCTGTTCCATATTGCGCTATTTGTTCTCTGGGTATAAATGCTGTGCTTGCCTTCACCTCCTCTCTCCTTATGTTTGCCTTCTTTCCATTCGTAAAAAAAATAATGGGTCTATTTCCACCAAAATAATATTGGCCTTGCCCCTCTGACTTTCCCTCAGATTTTCCTATTCCAACATCCACCTTGTCTGTCCCTCTTCTTCACCCATACCCACATCTTCTTTTCTATCTCACACTTTCCTTGAGTGTGTGCTTTACTTGCATTCCCCACAGAGGTCCCAAACCCACTGTTAGCAACTGTTAGCTTTGGTGATGTGACCATGATTTGCGCTTCTCCTTTAATTTTTTTTTTCATTTTTATTTGTAAATTTACAGATTCTATCGGAAACCATAAATCCAAGCAGATATATTTTTTTCATGCTACATGTATTATTTATATATCCATAGTTGTCTGTGAGTTTAATGAAATGTGTGATGTGAATATATATGTATTACAAACAGCCTTTACCTTTGAAGCACATATTATAAGTTAGTGGATGGGATACGGAAATATCCATGATTGTCTAAAACATTTCTGTGTGTACTGCTGCAATTTATGTTATGATTGTCATGTGGATTACTTTGGGGTATATGGCATTTTTAATGTGCTTTTTTTTTGGTTATCACTTTGGAGTCAGTAACATTCTACAGTTGTCCATAACCTTACTGTACAGATTTTTTTTATCTTTCTAAATAGCTGTTGGGATTCTTAATTTGTGATCATTGTGATCATCTTTCCATTTGTTTGTTAATGTGCAATGTTATTGGACACCATTTCTTATAATTATGGATTACTTGCACATTTCTATAGTATGCCATTGGATCTGTGGAACTCCATTATGTGCTGAGGTATTCTGAGATTCTTGTTGTACATTAAAATATTACAGTGTTATTTGCAAATTTAACACTGATATTGATCCGGCCCTCCATCATTCCGGAATGTGCACATGAGGATGTAGACTAAAGCACTGGGATAACAGGCAACACTGTGTATCATGACAGCACTACAGCATTGTGAAGTTAGGTATTATAATGTACATTAATCAGCTACCTTACTTCACTGCTTCCTTAAGTCATCTGAAAAAATACATGTGTTGCATTCAGACAGTTAGGTATGTTATTTTATTGTAAAAATGCTCTGTATGACATTTGCAGTAATTGTTTCATGGCAATGGGTGAGCAAGGAGGCATTGGTACTACTGCTGTATGAATGGAGATTTCTAAATGTGGTGAATATAAGCTGACCAGGTTGGTGAATGGAAAAGACCTGCACTACATTGAAGTAGAGAGTACTATACAACTGAAAAGAGGAAAAGCAGTATACAGTTTCTCTAAGGCGGCAGTTCAAATAGAAAGAAGCATGTAGAGGATCATTTACTACATGTAAGATTGATATGTCTTCACTTTAAAAAAATGCAAACAGCACACATGCCAGTTCAGCATGAGTTTGATGTATGTTAAACAACAGACTGCACATCAAGCAAAGCTAGCAGCTGAGATGAAAGATGACCCTGAAATACAATACTAACTGTATACATAAAATAATGATAATGACAAGTACAAGTTTGGGGTGTGGTGCCCCTTAATCATTTGCATATTAGTTATATGACGTACATTATCCTACTTGTATGAGGCTATTCAAACACAGCTATGATAAGTTTACCAGTATTTCTAAATACTGCTACATGTGGTAATACATTCAAAGACATGGTTTTTGGCTTAGCAAACTCAGACAGGCTCAAATCACTATCACTCTACTTGGTATCATACAGGTTGCTCAGATGTGATCTGTGCCTCACCTACAAGGCAATATCGGACTCTGCCCTACTAGAGATGCTCCATATCCATAAGTCTAACTCCTCATGCATTACCCACTTGAAAGGCCTGAATCTAATATGCAACATCAACAAAACCTGCTGGAGAGACAGGTTCGTCATGCAGAGGTTGCCCCATCCCTGGAATAAACTTATCATACACATCACAGTACCTTGCTGACCCTCTTCAAGTGCAACCTTGATGAGTGGATGAGAAACCACAAATTTGTCCCATGGGTTCCACCTGTGTCCCTCATTGACAGGGGTGATAGGTGCTGACTGAGGTTTCTTTTTGGGGATAAACACTTGGCTAGAATTGTAAGGGTCCCAGGGACATTAGCCTAATAACCTCCTATGATCCTGTAAGTATACCAAAATTAAATAATCAAATAAAATGTCAGTGGTACCAGCCACCTTTCCCAAAAAAAACAATATTATCCATAAAACGTACACTTTCTTCATAGGTTTCCAGCTTCATTTTTCACTTGTTTCTTCTGTGCTCCTAGATATACTCAGTCATGCAGCAACTGGCACCTGCAAGCATGACAACACACATGGGTGAGTTCACGCAGGCACACATGCACACACATGCGCACACAAATGCACACACAAACACACAGACACACACACACACACACACACACACACACACACACACACACACACACACATGCACACACACACACACACACACACACACACACACACACACACACACACACACACACACACACTCACATTTTCAGCAATATACAGTACAGATTTGTGTCCAACATCCTGAATGACTGTAATTTATAAAAGAATCCCAGACAGTATAACAATGGACCAGAATTCATTACTATGGTCTGGTAATGAGCAGATATGACACTGTGTTGGTTCCCTTAGTGTGAGTTCAAAAGCCTCATTGTTTTGGAGACAGAACAAGTTAGTTTGTGGCAGCAGGTTTGCCTGCATGGGTATGATACTGTGTTGTTCAACACAGTATGATGAGCAACATAACTAGTGGGGAAAGGAATGACTGCTGCGAAACATTGCAGCACAGGTATGTGCGTATGTGATTGTTACAGTAGGGTACACAGCGTTGCTAACTTCCTTAATTGTGTACACTCAGGAGGACAACATTTTGTGTAGCGTATTATGCTTACGCAATGAAGCAAGACTGCATGTATGACATGATTCCGCGGTGTAAAAGGTGTTAAGAATCTACACAGGCTTAGTACAGCAGTATGATGTGTACCTGCCCCACTCTATTGCACACCAACAATTAGGAATATCACACTGATCCTTACTACCCAATTAAAGCACATTCAGTTTACACATACCCCTTTTCTAACCCATTTTTCCTTTAACCTTCATATGAAATAGATTTTGGTGTAGCTAACCACAAGCTTTACTTATGTATGATTTGCAGTCTCTTTCACTGTGCAAAACATGATCAGCTTCTGTTCCTAATTATCATTTCAAGTATGAAATTTCCTCATCCCACACTCTTCAACATTAAGTTGTACATTTGTAACAACCTGACTTCCATTACTTGCTGAATATGTTCATAGGTTCACAGGTTCATATGCATTTTATCCATGAATGTGTGATACTGTCAAATGCTTTTTTGTAATCTACCCAT
The DNA here is from genome assembly GCF_019279795.1 of Protopterus annectens. NCBI lineage: Eukaryota > Metazoa > Chordata > Ceratodontiformes > Protopteridae > Protopterus > Protopterus annectens. Next base: position 1,504,886,461 of record NC_056731.1, on the reverse strand, counting down.
GCTAGATGTAAGATTCTTCCCCTTTTTACAGTTCTCCATCATGACTTTATTTAACAACAAAAATGATCCTTTGTTCCATATGACTTTCTTTTATTATCCTTTTGTTCTACTGCCATGATTGAAGTTTTCTTCTAAATGACTATAAACTCTGTTGGCATCAATTTCAGTGTATAGTTTCTGTGTCATGGGATGGCAAGTTATTGGTCTATAGTTTTTAGGATAGCTTGCATGTTCACTCTTAAGCAGGAATATTGTTTTACCTGTTATTAACCAAGTAGGTGTCTGTTCAGGCTGTTCATATAAATGGTTCTTACTCATGGCTAAATCTTCATGTAAAGATGTTAATACTTTTAGCCAGAAGTTAGGTACTGCATCTGGGCCTTGGGTTTTCCATTTAGGAGCTTTTCTTAACTTTGTTTCTATCTCTCTGGCCATTACTTAATCCCATTTCATATCCTGTACATTTGAACTTCTTAGTCTTTCTTTTAATTCTTCTATCCATTTAGCATATTTCTTATGTTCCATAGGATCTTCATAGATATTTCTCCAAAATATATCTATTTTGGTTTACTATTGAAATTTTAAATCAGCTTCGGTCAACAGTTTAAAATGTCAACCCGAAATGCTAAATATGAAATTCTGAATAGTAAATCAAAGTGAAAATGAATACATTAACCACCGTGGTTTGATGTATTTGAAATAGCAAGAGGTGACATCACTCACCTCCTGCTATGCACATTAACATACCATTGAACCCTACAGTCAATGGTACGTTAATTCTACTATTTTGCAGGGAGGCAACCCCCAGAACCCCCCATGTGGGGGGCTGCACCCCCACACCACTTGTACATTAAATATACCAACTCTGGGATCACGCTACAGTGAGGAAATGGGCTAATTCCCTGTTCCTCACTGAAGCACAATCTTCCCTCACAATGTCAAACCCACATTATTGACCTACACTATCCGTTCTCTGCAGTGGAGTCAATCGATTTTGAGTCGACATTGTGCCAACTTGGAAACTGTAAGTCGATCATATGCCAGTCGACCGATGCAGTTTCTAAGTTTTGATAGTAAACCTTTATTTCTTTTTTTTTTTTGGGGGGGGGTGTTTCAATTCCTTTTGCCTTGTTTCACAATTCTCTATAAATCTCTTTTGAGTCATCAATAAATTGCTTATTTTGTACTTTTCCTTTATATTTATCTGCATATCTTTTAAGTTTTTCTGCCCGTACTGATATTTGTAGTTTATTATTTGTGATAGTGCATGATAGATCCTGATCTTTTCTGATACTGCATACTGCTTTTATCACAGCTATCTTTTTGAGTATTTATGTTGATCTGTTCCTTCTTCTGTTCTCTTCTAACAGTGACACTTCCTGTCTTAATTGCTTTATAATTTTCTCTATTCGATACTTTCATGATGACATTCTATTTCTCCCCTTCCTTTCCCTTACGACCCTATGTTTTTGTGGTAAGACTTTATCTGTAATTAATTTAGCTGCACAGCAATATATCCTATTTACTTCTGTTATATCACATGAATCTCTATGAACAATCCCATTTACTGTGTTCATTTGTTTTATCAGACTTCTAACTTTCAGGGTTTTATTGACTTTCTGTAGTCGATTTCTTTTATTAATCTTAATATCTCTGTCCATCTCTATTAAATCAAGCAACTCTTTTCTTAAATCATTTTCTTCTAAACTGAGGGCACATTATTTGTTCTGCATTTCCTGTGGGCAGTCTATAGAAAGTTCTAGAGCATATTCCTGTGCCACATTCTCTTCAGTTTCATCCTGTGTCATCTGTTGTACTTTCATATGGGAACTCACTGGCCTATCACTCCAAAGCATTGACTGCATCAGAGTTGCCACAGTTTCCTGTTCATCCCCTTGTGTGCAATTCCAAATGAAAATTTGTACTGTTTTCCTATGGAAGGCTCCTAAGTATCTTCATAGGACAACTGATCAGATATTTTTTGGTTCAGTGGTTTCTCCTTAATTTGAGGATCCATTGCTCTATCCTGCTGTGGCCTTTTCTGAGTTACACTTTCTACACTAAATCCTTCACTTTGCAGATACTCCATAACCTCAGTGTCTGTTTCTGTAACCTCTCCATTATTAATCCCTTTTTCTACTTTTCCTCTTTGTTTTCTTATTTTTTGTGTTGTAAAATGTTCCATGTCTGGATGCATCTGTCTGTATCTATGAGAATTAAAGGTGTAGATCAGAGTGTAAAGTGTATGTGCTATATCTTTAAGAAGCATGCAAGGCTGTACGTGCATGTATAGACTCCAGACACATGCAATCCCTAGTGCCATTTCATAGAAACAGCCAGAGAGTAAGCACTCATGATTGCAGTTGTCAATTTATATATAAGTTACTTAAGTTATAGTCAGTACGCCTCTATGGTGATGTGTTTGTATAAAATAAAGCTGCCTGAACAGAACCCACAAAGACTTGTTTATTCGTGTCCTAACAAAAAAGTGACATGGTGTCAGAACTGGGATCAAAAAGAGAAGACTATTCGGAGCCATGAGATATAACAACAACTGCAAAGGTAAAACTGAGAGAAAAGAGCACAAACATAACCAGAAAGAATCAAAGGTAATGAGAAATAACACAAATTATTTACTCGATGCAAAAGACAGAAAAAGGGGGCATTACAAGGGCACAGACCGCATTATCAAGCAACAAGAAAGTACAAAAAGTTTGTTAACTAAAGAAAATGTTTAAGATAAAAATATTTGATGAAACAATTAACAGTAAAGCAAATTAATGAGTATGTTTAAGCAAAACAAGTGTGTTTGAGGCAAAGTTGGGCATGTTTAGAGTAAAACAAGCAAATGAAAAGTACATTCAGCATGAAAAGGGCTTAAACGAGCAAAATGAATAGAATAAGAAAAGAAAAGAAAAGAAAAGGACACATTAAGCAAAACTAAAGCAAGGTGGCTGTGTTTGGGCATAACTATGACTTCATATTGTATCAAGGGAGAAAATAAAGTTATTCAAAGTATCTCAGACTGTGTAAAAGTGCTTACAGTGTGTGCTTATTACTGTGCATGTATTTCAGTTCATTGTGTGCAAAGTGCAACTATTTCATGCAATACAGTCAAAGTATAGCTATTTGAAAAACTTCTTGTGCTGCGTGTAACTATTCACAAAGTGCTGCTATCACAGATTGCTTCTTGTACTGTAAAGAGCTGCCTAGCAAGGTACCACCATTTTGGGGACATTTCAGTGTGCTGTATGCAGTTATTCGCAAAGTGCAATTACTTCAAAAGTTATTAAATTTTCAGCAATAGATGTTAGATTTATTTGTATTGTACAGTTGCATGACATGTTTCTTACACTGATAAGAGGTGTTTTCTAGCAAAAGACGACATTACAAGAGTATTACACTGCTCGTGAATTATTCAGTCACATTGCAAAGTTCTCAAATGTTTCTTAAAGTGATGACTTTAACAAGTGATGGTGCATGACTTTAACATTTCTGCCTTTACTGATAAAATTCCCACAGTTTAGCAAGTGATGGTGTATTACTTTAGCATTTCTGCCTTTACCAATAACATTCCAAAAGTATCAAAGAGCCCGAGAAGTTTATTTCGCAAAGTCCAGTTATTCATAGATTCCACCTTAACCATTACGCCACCCTCCCACCCAATTCGGAAGTACTATGAGTTCATTCAGTTGCATAATTCCAATAAGCCCAATGAAAGTATAAGTTCAGAACACAAAGGCATTGGGCACGTATTGTTTATGCCAGAAACTTATGCATATGTGTACGTGTGTATATTCATGCTAATTCATAACATCCCTTCACTGGTATGTGTTAATATGGCAGATGAATTTCAAAAACCCCTACCACTTGTGTTTGATCAGAATATTGCAGAGAACTGGAGAATATTTGAGCAAGAGTATGATATATTCATACAAGCAGCTTATGGAGATAGAGATGCATGCACCAGGATATTCATTTTGTTAAACCTAGCAGGGCCAGAGGCCATAGAAAGAGAGCATTCATTTGTGTATGCACCAGCAGTGTATGATGGAGAAGGTGCAGACCACCACATTGTTGTACAAGCTGAATCAAGAGAAGACCCCAAGTGTTTTAAGCACAAGTTCAGAGAAATGTGCAACCCCCAGCTACAGGATTTCCAAAGAAGCCACAAGGTTTTCTAGAAAGTTCCAAGAAAAGTGCAAGCTCCAGCTCCAGCTCAGTGCAACACAAACATGAATCAGCAAAACCCAATTCTAGCTTTATTGATATCTGTTGCAATTGCGGTGCAAATCATGAGTCTAAAAGAGAGAAGTGTTTAGTATTTGGTCAGCAATGTCACAAGTATAAAAATGGAACCATTTCCAAAAGTTTTGTAAATCAAGTAAGCCTCACACAGTTGTAAAGAAAGGTCACACAAAAAAGCAAGTTGATCAAGTAGAGCCAAAACAGTCAGCTTTCTATGTGGATGGCGTATCAGTGCTTGGTGAAAGAGGTGATGCAGTAGACTTATTAACAAGAAGTTAAATGTTTTGTACAGTCTGGATCAATGGAAAATCCACAGAGCTCAAAGTAGACACTTGGTCAAAGTGTAATGTTATATCAGCAGACACATTTGCAAGACTGAGAACTAACGAACAACTCAATGTAATCAGCAGTGTGAGACTTGTTGCTTATGGAGGTGAACAAAATTCAAACCAAAGGTTCAGTGATGCTTTCATGCTATCTTGCTGAGAACTGTTTCAACTTGTTATTCTATGTAGTCCAATGACCAATGCAATATTTATTGGGTCTCAAAGACAGTTTAAGAATGAATCTGCTTTCTTTTGCTAAAGACGTTAATCATATAAGTGCATTTCTGAGTTCCAATTTCTCTGAAGCCATTTTCTCAGAGTATGCTGATGTTTTTGATAACAAATTGTGCAAACTTCCAGTTGTATATTCCATGAAGTTAGACCTTGAGGTCACTCCAATAGTCAGACCAAAAAGAAGAATTCCAATAGCTATGTAAGATAAAATTAAAGCTAATTTGGATAAAATGGTGCAGCAAGGTGTGATTTGTCCAGTCACAGAACCAACTGAATGGATGTCGTCCATGGTAGCCACTTACAAAAAAGGCTTGGATGAAATCAGAATATGCATTGAAAGAACCAGCTGAATGGATGTCATCCAAGGTAGTCACTCACAATAAAGGCTCAGATGAAATCAGAATATGCATTGACCCAAGAGATTTAAACAAAGCATTAAAGAGACGTTATCATCCAATGTGCACAACTGAAGAAATTGCAGCTCTAATATCGAATGCCACTGTATTTTCTGTTTTGGATGCAAAGAGTTCATTTTGGCAAGTGATGCTTGATTGCAAATCCTCATTTCTAACTACTTTAGGAACTCTGCTTGGCAGATACAAATTCCTAAGGATGCCATCTGGAATAAATTCTGCAAGTGAAGTTTTTCAGAATGCAATGGAGCAAGTTTTTTCAGGTTATCCTTGTGACATAATAGTAGATCTATTGGTTGAAGGCAATGGTGAAGCAGAGCATGACAGAAACCTCAAAAAACTTGTAGACAGAGCATGTGAAGCGAACTTAAAGCTCAGTCTTCTAAAGTGCAAATTCAGACTTCCAGAAGTTATATATGTAGGTCATTTGTTTACAAGTGCAGGCTTGAGACCTGAATCAACCAAACTAGCAGCTATTCTAGAATGTCAGCACCAGGCAATATACAAGCTTTACAGCATTTTATGGGCATGGTCTACTATTTAGGCAACTTTATACCAGACTTCAGTGACTTGACAGCATCTTTAAGAGAGATAACATGCACAAATGTTACATGATCATGATTGGAACATCACCAGAAGGGATTTGAAGACCTTAAGTAGAAAATCGCCACCTTGCATACGTTAAGATACTATGATGTGAACAGACCAGTTGTTCTTTCCTGTGATGCTTCAGAATTTGGGCAGGTGCAGTTATACTTCAAGAGGACAGACCAGTAGCCTGTGCATCTAGAACACTAACCCAAACTGAGATGCAGTATGCTCAAATTGAGAAAGCTTTTGGCTATAGTATTTGCATGTTCCAAGTTTCATGATTATATTTATGGTCAAGCTATCTAGACTGAAAATGATCATCAATCTCTAGTTACTATTCTAAAGAGGCCTTTGCATTCTGCTCCAGCGAAATTACAAAGAATGATGCTCAAATTGCAAAAGTACGATTTTAAAATGGTCTACAGTAAAGGCAAATTGCTCTATCTGGCTGATACCTTATCCAAATCACCTAGAAATATAACAGAACAACTTGATGCAGAAACTTTTGACTTTGATGTGATGTCAGTGAGTAATTTTTCCACAAACAGACTTGATAAGTTAAGAGATCGCACTCAGAATGATCCAATTTCACAGAAGATCAATCACTATATTAATGTCGGATGGCTGTCAAGGCAATCTAATGTATCACCTGAGATGCAAGTGTATTTTCCTTACAGAGATGAATTGTTGATGGAAGATGGCATTATTTTCAAAGGTCCTAAAAGTGTTGTTCCTCCACAAGAATATATTCCGATTTTGCATCCTGGTCACCCAGGATCCTCATCCACTAAAAGAACAGTAAGAGAATTAGTATATTGGCCTTCATTATCAAAAGACATTGATAGAGTTCTTCCTTCTTGTTCAGTATGCAATAGTACTAGACCTCATTTGCAAAAAGAACCACTTCAGCTAAGTCTAATTCCTGAACTACCTCGGTCTACTGTAGCAAATGATATCTTTGAGTGGAACAAACAGTACTACTTACTTTTCGTAGACTCTTATTCAAATTGGTTTGAGATTGATCTACTACCAAAGTTAACTTCAACTACTGTTATTACTAAGTTGAAATATCATTTCTCAGTTCATGGTAGCCCAAACAAACTTTTTTTCTGACAATGTTACTCCGTTCACTAGCCAGTCGTTTCAGAAATTTGCAAAAGAATGGGACTTTGTACATATCACGTGTAGTCCTGAATACCCACAGTCAAATGGTCTAGCCGAATGTGCAGTGCAGAGTGCAAAGCAATTACTTGAAAAGTCAAAGCGTGACAATACCGATGTATTCTTGAATTTGCTTAATCTTAGAAACATATCCTGAGATGATATTCTTGGCTCACCTGCTGAAAGACTACTTTTCAGGCAAACCAGAACTACGCTACCTATTTCTTCAGGTTTGTTGCAGCCTAAACCTAAAAACAGTAAAATAATCAAGGTTCAATTGTTTAAGAAATGTAATATCCAGAAATCTAATTACGACAGATCGAGCAGATTACTTCATCTGTTGAGGGAAAGAGAGACAGTAGGAATCCAGACAACAAAAGGTTTTGATTGAATTGGACAGATTATAGGCATCTGTGCTAAACTGAGATCCTATTTGGTAGATACTGAGGGTGTGGAGTCTAAGAGGAATTGCAAACATCTTCTTCCTATATCAGAATCATCATCATTGCAGTCACATTGCATTTGTGATGCAAGCTCTAAATCAAAGGAGTCAGACACTGTTTCTAGACCAGAATGTGTTCAAAAGGATGATTCTGTTCCAGAAAGTGATTCAAACATTCCACAAGTCAACCATTTTGCAGAAACTGTCCCATTTGCTAAATCTAATTGCCAGTTTTATGTCACGCGATATGGATAAGTTTCTAAGCCTAGTGTGAAATATGCAGCAACGTGGACTTGATTGTATACACATGTATTTAGTGTTGTATAATACATGTCTATAGATTACCTGTGTTTGCTGCATGCCAAATAATCTCATGACATTGCATGATCTATTTCATAAAGAGGGAGGATGTAGATCAGAGTGTAAAGTGTGTGCTATATCTTTAAGTAGCACGCAAGGCTGTACATGCATGTATAAATTCCAGACACATGCAAATCCTAGTCATATTAAATAGAAGTAGCCAGAGTGAGCATGCATGATCGCAGTTGTTAGTTTGTATATATGTTACTTAAGTTATAGTCAGTAAGCCTTTATAGTGATGTGTTTGTATAAAATAAAGCTGCTTGAACAGAACCCATGAAGACTCTTTATTCATGTCCTAACACAAAAACAACAAAAGGGAAGTCACAAAAATGTATATATGTATATATGGATCTACTTCAGTAGATCGAACATATTACAAGTTCAAACCACATATGGCCGAGACCATATGTTCGAACTTGTAATAGTTCGAACAGCAAAGTAAAAAAAGAAAAAAACAAAAAAAAAAAAATTAAACTGCTGCTATGCCTCCCTGCAGCCCCACACCCCCCTTACTTAAATATACCAACTCTGAGATTGCACTACATTGCAGAAATGGGAAATCTTCCTGTTCCACTCTGTACGCTGATCTCCATTCAGTCCGTTCAGACTTTTAAATGTTCGAAGTTAAGGTCTCGGCCATATCTTCTTCGAACATTTAAAAGTTCGATCTACCGAAGGAGACCCATATATATATATATATATATATATATATATATATATATATATATATATGTGTATGGAATCTTGTAGTCCATAATACCAAAGTTCACAAGGTCAAGATGACAATACCGACAACTCACAATCATGTTCGGCTGAAGTTTCCCAGGGCAAGTGAACACTTGCCCAGCATGTAGAAATATGCCCTTTTCCCCACTGTAGTGTGATCCCAGGGTTGGTATTTATAGTTGCAGGGGTGTGGGGGGCACATTGGTGGGTGTGGGGGGGCATAGCTCCCACCGAGGGGGTTGTTATATCGGCCAGTATGTTTGCATTCGGAGTTGGATAAGTGTTTACTTGCCCTGGGTAACTTTAGCCATTCATGTTTCTGTTGATATCGGTATTGTTATCTTGAGATTTTGAATGTTGGTATTATGGGCTTGAGATATGAAAAGTAATATATATATATATATATATATATATATATATATATATATATGTATGTATATGGGTCTACTGCTTTTCATTGAATACCACGTATTTGAAAAAGAGCAGTTGGCCGCTCAATTATGTGAAAGTACACTTATTCGAAAGTGCACAGCAGGAAAACGTGCTATGTCCTCCACTGTGGTGCAGTAGTTACGGACCTTAGGGTTATGGCACAGGTCATGGTAAGGGAAGAGCCCTACTAGCTATCCCCTTACCATGAACCACGCCCTAACCCTAAGGTCGGTAACTACTGCACTAAAATCAGTAGTAGCCTGTTCACTGAAGCGGGTTTCGCGAAAGTGCACTTTCGATTAAGTGCACTTTCGTGTAACCCAGGGTCTACTGTGTGAGTTCGAAGAAGTGTATTTTTGAACTTATACAGTAGACCTATATATATATATATATATATATATATATATATATATATATATATATATATATATACACATGAGATAGATTCTTTAGAAAATGAAGAGACATAAGATTTATAAAGAAAGAAAGAATGTGAGTATAAAACATCACAGGGAATGGAGCATATTTCTCAACTGTACTTCATTGCAAAGAATGTTCCTCATTTTGACACTTAAAACACCCATGTTCCTCATTGCTCCACACTGAATAAGCCAGTCACACATTCAATATTAAGTATTTTTAAGTGATATCCATGGTAAATAATACTGAATCAGATTCATTCATCGAAATTATTTTTATAAGTATAAAGTGACACATTCTAACCATTCTTTGAGCTTCATAGTGCTTGACAAGTAGGAACATCAGCCAAATATCTGGACACCTAATTATCATAAAACTAAATACTAAATAGCACATAACTTCCTACTTCCAGTAGGAAAGTGGAATAGTACTCAGACACATGTCTAAAAAACAGAGTGACAAAAATTATGAAAATATATAAGCACATTATCCGAGACAGTATATAATATGTAGATGTTAATAAACTGTATTGCAAAACTGTACCAGACAAGGCCATGTATTTTTGCTTCTGAAAAAGGATGCCTGAAAATAGAGACATACCTACAAAACAAGTGCATCATGTACAGGGATAAATTAGGCCTGAAAACAGGAACACTCCTCCAAAATAGGACAACCGAGACATCTTAGTGGATGTGGGGAAGAAGACATGGGAAGAAAATAAAGGAAAGCAATGTTGCTCCTGGCAAGTTGGCCGAAAAGAAAAACTGCTAGGATGTAGAAGTTTGAGGTTATTTGTGGAGTACAGATAGAAAAGCTGAGACAATGGATACAGCTGGTGGTAGAAAGTGAGAGCAATGTAGTTAGATTTAAATATAAAACTGGAAATGCAATGCAGTCTGAAAAGGAAGACAGCAAAAAGGAGGGAGAAATAATCAGCAAAAAGAAATGACAAAGGGTGAGTGCTATAGTTTAAGAAGATAGGTGGAAAGCTCTGGGGGGTAGTCTTACTCAAAGATTTGGAATGAACTTCACTGTCTGTGGTAAGAGCTGTGGCCAAAAGGGCTGTTTCAAGAAGTGCAAACAATTTGATTCAGAGACATGTTATCCACAATGAGAAAAGCTCTATTATCACCTAATTTGCATGTCTATGAATTTTACATAATTAACATAGCTGTAAATCAGCACTTTTCTACAGTAGTTATCACTGTCGATCCATGCATCTCATTGCCGCAGACACCCTCCTCATTTACTCACACACACTCCTATGTAACAACATCCCTGATGTCTCTTCATATTTTTGTCTATGTGCCCGTTAATCGTGAATCCTTACAATCGATCAATGATGCCAGATATTAGAGTTTCATTCTTCTTTTTGTTCGCAATGTTAATCAAACAATAGGTTTTGTAAAAACATGCATTTCTGAAAAAATATGAAGTATGAAACTCTTATGACTGGCATTGTTGGCTGTCTTTAATCTTCAGTGATTTACCAGAAAATCAAAAAATGTTTTGAGTGACTGGGCAAAAATATTGAGCAAAATCCTGGACAATTTATATGCATGCTGTTGAGTGAGAATCATCATTACTTCATCTAATGAAGTCAGGCATACACCTAGGGTCTGTACTTTGTCCTGTACTGCTTAGACTATACATTGATGCTTGGACATATCACTTTCTATGTACAGTGTTCTGTCTTATGCAGATGTCATGCTTATGCAGGCTTCTGGGAATTTCCTGTTGGTTATGAGTTAAGTCTCTGAGAAGCAGCTTAGCTCTACTTTGTGGATTTGTTCAACAATAACATCTGAAAACCAATATGGTAAAACCAAAATTATGCTTTTTTCTTACAAAGAGGCAGTCCATTCCATGTAAGGCGTCTTTAGATATCACATACCCTAACAACAATTCCCAGGCTTACAATTACCTGCGTATGTGACTTGATGTCTCTCTAAATTTCAACTCACACATATAAAAATAATGGGACAGAGTCTCAGCCATGCTTCGCACTTGCTAAGGTATCAGCAGCAATATGCTGACAAAACCAGCCATGTTAGTTATTTGGGGAGGGGTGTTACTCCATACGCCTCAGGATACCCTCCAACTTATTAATGCTGCCTATATTCATGAACAGCTAAAGTTATAAACCACGCAAAACAAAATCAGAAGATTTATGACTGAAGTAAGCAAGAAACAGAATTACTGCCTTACAGTCTCTGAAGGTGGGTAAAAGTCTCTTACATGCATACTAATCCCCCTATGCATCTTACCCTACAAGATAATATGCATAAATTACTGAAGTATGGTGGGGCTACACAGCATTTCACCAGGCCTAAAAGACCCCAAATTCTTTAGTCGCATCTCTAATAATCTCACACCACTTACTTGCTGTACTAATACCATCTTCATTAGAAATTCTACACTTTGGGCGTCCTTACCAAGCGACATCAGGCAGTAAGTATGCCACTCTGCGTACTTACTTATCTTGGTTCAAGATTCTTGTTCATCAGAAAGAGTGTGCCCGATTATTAGTACTATGAATTATAGGAGTGAGCTGTGCAGGATTCATATTACAGTTTTTTGTTGTTGGAGATTCGCTGGTGTCCTTCACAACAATAACCAGTTATGTTATGTTATGAAAGAAAAGCATTAAGTCTATGAGTTTTTGTCAAGATTGCCTTTTACTGTTTAGTGTCAGTACTTTCTTTATCATTTTGTGGCAATGCTGCACCTGGAAATATGCCTCTGGTCTAGTTCATCTGCCTTTAAATAATGAAAAAAATAAACAAAGTGGCACAGAAACAAAAACTGAATTCGTTTTAGAAACTTTATATGTGCGATGAAGGCACTGATGAAAATAATGAAATACAGGAATGCTTGCAAGAAGAGTACAGTTTTGATAAAAAGTGGCAAGAGATGCTGTGGAATATCTTTGGAAATACATTGTTGAAAATTAATAAGAGGTTACAATAATAATATAGATGTGAAGGGCATTGTGACAAGACCCAACACACAGAACTGAGCAGCTTGAATAAACATGAGTAATAATTTTAAGCTGTCTATGTATTTAGAGAGTCCGACTAAATATTAATGGCGCAACGTTGTCTAAAAAGGGTGAGTAGTAACCAATAAAAATTAGGAAGGAAACAAAGTTAGAAAACTAATGGGAAAAGGGAAGTAACAGAATGGCTAAGTAGACATCAGGTACTACCAATTAAATTGGTAATAACTCACTAACATGCTTTTATATGTGTCTACTCTATCATCATATAACAGTGGGGTAAACAGAAAACTGCATTAATGCTGAAAGCTGCTTTTTGCATGTTTGCTTCATAGAATCAGCACTTGCTCAAGGGCTTGATCTACTGACACACACTACCAACCTGGAACCTTCTAGTTAGTTATATAATTCAAATAATTCTACCATCTAGCTATATGAAAGTCGGGAAGAAGCGTATACTCTCATGCTGTTAAAATGCAGAGTTGTATTGCCCTAATGAATAAAGCTATTCTAATTTGTGGTAAGCTGTCATACCCTATAATTCAAATAATAAATACTTGGGGTCACAGTGAATCCCTATGTTTCAAATAAAACTAATCAAACCACAATTACTGCAAAAATGATTGTTCTACCAACAAAAATAATACAGCTCTACCTGCATGTCATGACAATGCCAGCATTTTGCTGAAACTATATAATCCATCAAATAAAAAGTGAAAAATGAGCAAGGTACAACATTTTCATTTCAGAATATGTATTATAAGAAACACAAATCTTAGCAATTTGCTTAAAGGTGGATAACCATTATTTTTCATCAAAATGTACTTTTGATTGTTATTCCCATTTCTTCTTTCAGGGAATCCTTCATAACATTTAACATTTTTAAATCTATACCATAGACAGCTTTTTGTGTTTTAAAATTTTAATAAGGCTAACAGAAGGATAGCAGCCATATTTAATGTAAAATAGAGATACTTTAATAAGCAACTTATGGAAAATGAAAGGGGGAATTCTGAGTGTGGGATTTAAGCAATGCATATTAGCACACTACTGGACCGATGGTAAATAAATTATATAACAAGAAAACATAATTTACTAGATCTGATACCCGAGTATACTAAACTCCCTTAATAGCTGTTTAATTGACTACCAGTACAAGGAAAAAGTGATCATATAACCAAAATTCCCTTATTTTCATGTATATGGGCCACTCAGCAAGTATTCTGAAATTACATACAGCAAATCAGTCCATTGCATATACTTCTTCATTGTTTAATGTGCATTAAGTTAATGAAATCCTGAGCTACAACATATTGTAAAACGTTTAATATGCTAATTCATAATGAACAGGGAAATTTATTACATTTAACTTATTTTGCTGCACTTCCAAGTGTGCCATCCTTTAAATCTGAAACATTAAAATGAGGTCTCATCTACCGGAGTTGGAGGTAGTTCAGGTGGATGTTATTTGCTGTTTTTTTTTTTTTTTACTTCCCACAATTTCATCCACAGTCTGAATTTTTTTCTTTAATCATATAATTAACATCCTACTTTTTGCTATATAACAACTCATTGCATCTTGCTTTCCACAAAACATACACACGCACATAATTCCCTTTCGAGTTATATTTGTTTTCATCTTTTTGCACTGTATTCACCATCAAAGTAATTTCTATTGTTACTGTTTCAATATATTAATTATTCTTCATTTTTTTTACTTTTTTAACAAAACCCCTTTGTTCTAGAACATTTTAAATTATGCTTCATTATCTCCTCATCTTGGCAAACATTACCGTTCCTTTGTTTGCATTACTTTAATCCTTTCACTGGCAGCTTATTTAAAGTCAATCACCACAAAAATCTTAACATTCTCACTGTTCTTTCAACCTCATATTTATATCTTTTATTACCTTTTTTTGTTACTTAGAAAATTCATCTCATGAGTATATATAACAAAATCTTTTCATGATCTTATTGTATGGGTCTCCTTCAGAAGATCGAAAATTTAAAAGACTGAAAAATCAAAATATCTAAAATTCAAAATACTGAAAATTGAATTTGCCCCTTCTCCACTGTTGTGTGATCTTGGACGTATATAATTAGCAGGGGGTGAGGGGTGCAGGAGGGCTTGCCCCTGCATTAAAAAAGTTTTCAATATTTTGAGTTTTAGATAGTTTGATTTTTAGTCTTTTGAACTTGTGATCTTCTGACACACACACACACACACACACACATATATATATATATATATATATATATATATATATATATATATATATATATGTTTTCTTGTACTTCATGTGCTATTACTTTCCATTTTTTCATTTTCCTTTAATAATCAACGACTTTTCCTTCTTTTTCTGTCACTACTCTGCCTCTGACACTCAGTTTATCTATGATTATTCATTCCTTTTCCTGCACTGCCATGAACATACCCAATTTAAAGAGATGAAGAATACTATAGGATTTACTAATTTTAAACTACCTTCTGTATATCTACATGCAGTACACAATGCCCCTTCTTACAGGGTTTAATCTAAAACCTTAAATTATTCTAAAGACTATTTCTAATAATTATTTTTCCTAATAGGAATGTTAAAGGAAAAAATATACTTTAATTTCCATAATATCATTGAAAAGATTTTGTTTTTCAAAAATCAAGTTATACAGTCTCCATGCAAGCATTATTTCCTTTGTTTCACCTGAAAATTTTTTTCTTTATTTTTCAGTATCTTTCCTTTGATATTCCATTGTCTGGTTTCCTTTAAAGTTGACAGAATCCAACACATTACACTAATATCTGTGGCAAAGCTATGAGTAACAGTGCAATATGTAAATATGCCACAATCAATTGAATATCATGGTACACATCATAGTATCTCAGTAGTAACAGCACACTGTAAATCACTCACAAGTAATCCATAAATAATGAAAAATTGTTGTCAAAGCATGATGTACATTAACAAAGTTAGGGAAAGAATCTCACAATCAAGCAGCCTAACAGTCATAAATACATATCTATAATAGTATCTTTCCAGTAAGCTTAAAGATAACTACGAAGTACCACCATAAGTCCATTATTGTTAAAGTATGCTAATTGTCACTTATGGATTTTGACGGAATCCATATATTTTCTAATAAAAAAAAATGAATAAAGTCAAAGGGAAATCACAGTCTCATCGCCACAGTTAATATTAGCTGACAATGGGTGTGGGTCATGTGTGTGGAACACAGGTAATGCACACATCCAAGGAAAATGGAAGACAGAAATGACGTGAGGTATGGGTAAAGAAGAGGGATACACAAGAGGTATGTTGGAATAGGAAAATCTGTGCGAAAGTCAGATGGCTATGGGCAGTGTTTTTTTGGTGGGAATATGCCCCATTTTTTTAGTTTTTTTTAAGAATAGAAAGAAAGGTAAAGATAGGGAAAGAACAGGAGAATGCCATCAGTGCAGGTATACTCATAGAACAAATATCACAACCCATTACAAAGGTTGGAAAAAACAGTAAGGACAGTTAAGTTATAAAGACAGCACAATGTACAATACAGGCAATGGAAAATTGTCAAACAGGGTGGGGATGCATACCAGCCATGGTGAAATGCAGAAAACCATATCTACCTATGCATTATCACATCGCAACATGCTGCAAACTATGTGGATGGCCTCTGTAGTACTACAGTAGTGCTGTAGTATAAGCAGGATTCTGACTGTACTTAGCCAATTGCCACATGGGAGAGGCAAGCCTCCTCTGAGTAATACCAACCTTGACCATCAGACATCTATGTCTATGCTGCAACATGGACACACTTCCACTGCTGGCCCATTTTTTGTGGCCCCAACAGTCATGTCCAGGCAGTCAAATGACAGTCATGCTTCTTCACCTCCGCATGCTGGTTTCATCCCATCAGTATCCCCTGTGGAGCAACCTGGGCCAAGTGTTTCCATACATGGGAGGGGCAGACAAGACTGTGGTGTGAGGTGTCAGTGTGGTCACCCTAGACCATGTAAGAGTAACACAGACAGTTAATCTACTCTTCCCAGTGGTGTCAGTCTTACCCCATGGCAATGCTGATTGCTGCGCAGAGCACTGACAATGTCATTTGCCTGTATTTATTGGCAAGTTTGATGCCATGGGAGTCATTCAGTTTTACTAAATATATCTGACTGCATTTATCACATTACTTTATCTATACTTTACAGTGATATATTTGGCTTGTGACCTTAACAACAGTTCTGCATTATGTCCTGAGTTGTTTACCTGTTTGCAGTTTTTTATAGTGGACAGATAGGAATGTGTTGCACTAATGTGTGTCCCTTATTGTGTGCCATACACAGATACACCAATATGAGTCTATATGCATACTTGTGTCAGTTATGGCCTGAGTTGATGGTCACTGTTGTGATAGATTATTATACATTCATAATGTTATATTTTATGATTAAGTTGTTAAGTCTGATTCTCGCTGTGTACCTCTACTGGATAACTGCCACTAGAAGCAATCCATACTGCTGTGATGGGGCAACACCTGAACATCAGTGTTTAATCTGTGTACTTCTGTATGGGTGGCTAGTCATGGCTTAAAGTTGTGTGTCAAATGCAGCCATATTGCTTCGGTCTGCACTTCTAGATGCACCGTCCACCACCTACACCTGTGTCTTCTGCCCACTATGACCTCCAGCTTCTGATACCTGCAATATCTCCTCTTCAGACATCTGGTGTACTTGGGGTACTTAACCCACACCTGCTGCTGGAAGACCATCATGTGCTCTAGTTAGCATGTCCCATAGCATGATGTATATCATTATCATCTGTGCTGCCTTCTCAGGTGTGTATACAGTGCACCCCTAGATGTGTACAGAAATCTGAACTTACCTTTCAGTACACCAAATGCATGATCTATGGTGTTTCTTGTTTTTGTATACATTCTATTGTAGGCCTTCTCTGCAGGGTTTGATGGTTCATGGTAAAGGGTCATTAGCCACAGCTCAAGTAGATAACCACAGTCACCTGCTGTGAAGAGTAAATACATGTTTCAACATGGATATTTTTGGGAGGGATGTCCTTAGCTTATATCCTAGTTCTGTTCTTGTACTTATGCAGTAGCAATCCCGCAAGTATTTCACCTTGTCGGAATGTGACTGTCAGATGACTTTCTATCCATATGTCTCCATTAATATTTGTTATGCTGCCATTTGCAGTACACAGAAACTGGCAGTTCTGGGATGGCTAGCCCTTTCTGTTTATATATATGTCTGCTTCAAGATGTACTAGGGTCTTGATATGGCTGCAGGTACAATCTATTGCACTGAGTGCATAGGGGGAAGTTTGTGATGTTAGAGAACTGGGACATTATAGTTTTCCACTCCATGTGGGTGAATAGAAAGTGTATGTAGTCATCCACATTAATGCACATTGCTACCAGGAATTTTCCCAGGTTACGACTGGCAGCTGTCTGTGACACTTCCATAGCATCCCATATGTGTCTTTGGAACATTACAGATGCAATTGCTCCCAGGCTGAGACACACATTGGTTTCAAGGAGGATGAGGTTTCCTCACAAGGTTCATACAGACATGTGTTGGGCACACATGTTGACTGCACCAGCTAGTTGCCTGTCTCAGTGATACCTGTTAATTATTTGTTGATGTAACAACTGGTTTACTTGCAGCCTTGGTCTCACTCTAGCTGGCTGCCTTCTAGGGCAAACACAGCCACATCGTCATCCATGGCTCGTATTTCTGCAGCCTATTGAAGTTCATTCACTGCAGGCTGCATTTTTCTCATTTTTTTTTTTTCAGTTTCTACCAGAATATGTTGGAATCCACAGTAATAACTTCCATTGCATCTGATGCCATAGATCATACACAGAAGATTTCAGAAATAGAGTTGTCACTGTAGTTTGTCGCATTTAAGTTTCATTGGGTACCCAGGATGCGTTTTGAAATCCAATGAGTGTACACAGAATCTGTAACTATCCTGAATAGCTAAATACTCTGACTGCTTTCAGTGTGTCTTCTGAAATTGCATCCACTGATGGTGCACTGAAGTCATCCTTCGTTATGCTGTGCCGTCTCCAAATAGCTTTTAGAATCTGGCCCTATGCCTAATATGTCTACATTTGTATGGAAATATACACAGCCTAACTGTACTGTCATCACATCCTTTGCTTTTCTTTTCTTTACTCAAAACTAACCCCAGTACCTGCAGTATGGGGTAGTTTTGGGTGAAAATAAAAGCAAAGGATATGGTGACAATGCAGTTAGGTGGTATATTCCTTCATTATTACGTCTACTCACACCTTGTTCCTTATCATGATCACCAAATAACCTGCATAACTCAGCAGTAATGGTAAACATACCTTACCATAATAGACTATCTCAGCTTCTTTTCCACTGTCATTGATTTTCTGATTATGGTAATAACTAATCAGAATAATACTGTATTCATGGCACCATTGTCTAATATCCTTTTCAGTTTTGATTTTACTACCTATCCAAAAATCCATTAACTAAAACATTTACCCAAGAGTTCTCATATGCATCTCTAATCATACCTGTCACTTTCTTTGGGTTGTTGTACAGTTCTAATATGTCCAACAAGTGTCAATAACTAATGTTATTACATGCCTTCTTGATCACATGCTACAATTTTTCCTTCTACATAGGTTCATAGGTAGGTACTAGGCTATCGGTCCAAGGGCCTAAGTAAGCCTAGCCAACAAGGTTCCCTGGCTTACGCCACCCAAGAAAGTTAATTTCCTGTGCCCCAGTCGAGCAGAGCCACAGAAGTGATCCCCAGGGTGTATTTCCTATTTCCCATCCACTCATCAAGATTTTTCTTGAAGAATGCTAATGAGGAACTTTACTTGACATAAATGGGTGGCTTGTTCCAGGGTATAGGAAGTCTCTGGGACAGGAATCTATCCCTCCAGCATGTCCTGTTTATTGTAGTGACAAGGATTAGGTCCATAGAGTGTGTAGCTCATAGGGATTGGGATTTCTTTAGGTGTAGCATGTCCTACAGCTCTGGGTTTAACATAGCTTTATATGTTAGGCAGAGATCTCCTCGGAGTAGGCGATATGCTACAGAGTAAAGCTGGAGGTTTTTGAGATGTTCAGTGTAGGACATCTATTTGAGGTCAGTAATCCTCTTTGTGAAGTACTTCTGTGGCCTTTCCAGCTGCTGCAGATGTCTTGTGAGGTACATTCCAAAAAGGGCATTGTACTCTATAATGGGTCTAATGAGTGCCAAGCAGAGGGGAACAATGACCTCTTTTTTCCTGGATGAGAACCCTTTTGTGATGAGGTGTGCCACATACAAGGATTTCCTGTCTACTGTGGAGATGTGATTATCAAAGGAGAGACTGCTGTCCACTAGGGTCCCAAGGTCTCTTATCACACATTCGGCAATAAGTAGACTGCCATTTATGTGGTAGTTCATGGGTACAGAGTTTTTACCAAAGTGAATGGCAATGCATTTTTTGTCATTGAGCTTGAGGCCATGCCTCTGACACCATGTGTCTGTCTCAATGATGCCCTTCTGTAGGCTGTCCACATCATTTGGGGACTCGACTATGGCTCTTAATTTGCAGTCATCCACGGACTTTGTTAGCCAGAGGCCTTCTGTGTTAGCCTGTACTTCAGAGAAGTAGATACCAAACAGGAGAGGTCCCAGGACTGAACCCTGTGGTACTCCACTTGTCACTGGTTTGAAGTCAGATTTGGAGTTTGCAACTTTTACAGTGTGGGTTCTGTCAGTGAGCCAGTTGGCAACCCATCTTGTGATGTAAGGATTTATACCTAGTTTAGTGAGTTTAGCTATAATTCCAGAATGGGGGATGGTGTCAAAAGCCTTGGTGAGGTCAAGATAGGCTGTGTGAACAACCTTACCATCATCTACGGCTTTGGTGACTGCCTCAAAGAAGTCAATAAGTAACAAACTTTCTTACACTGCAAAGGACACCAACGAGGAAAAGAAAAGGCAAACTCTACTAAAAACTTGAAGTGATGAATGGCTGTGATGCCTTATAAATACAAAAGCTGAACAGTCCTTTTTATACGATCTGAGGAAGGCTTATTTGCCGAAAACACTTATTGGAAGACTGAGGACTGCTTGTTTTATGCTATATTCTTTTTCTTTTTATTAAAGTTTTGATTTTACTATTAAGTTTTACTGTTGTGGTGGACATCGGGAGTTTTTAGTAGTGTTTGCCTCAAAGAAGTCAGTCAGGTTCAGAAGGCATGATCTGCCTTTCACAAACCTGAGCTGGGTGGTGTCCAGAGTTTGGAGGTTACCAATGTCTTTGTTTATGAGTTCCATGATGATACGTTCCATGGCCTTGCAGACCAGGCTCATCAGGCTAATATGGTGATAATTCCCAAGATCAGTGATGGCTCCCCCTTTGTGGAGTGGGATAACTGTTGATGTGACCCATTCAGTGGGAACAAAGCCTTATGTGAGACTATGACTGAACATGGTGCTTAGGTGGGGAGCCAGTTTGTTCTGAAGTTCATGTAAAATGCAGCCTGGGATGTTGTCCGGTCCCATGAATGCTGTGTTTTTGGCTTTAGAGAGTGCAGCTTTTACCTGCATAGTTGTGATTACAGGGACTCTGCATTCTTCCTGTACAGATATGGGCCCTTTAGGGGGTGAGAGGAGGGTAAAGTTAGCACTGAACCTATCTGCCAGGATGTTGGCAATATCAGTTGGTTCTGTAATTTTCGTGCAGTTGTGCTATAACAGAGTAGATCTGGGTGTTGCCATTAAGATTCTTGACATAGCTATAGAATGCTTTGTGGTTGCTCTTATAATCAGTGGTGATTTTGTTTTCATAGCTAGCTTTGGAGGATCTTATAAGGGATCTCAGCTTCTTACTGAGGCTGACCAAGGAGCTCTTCCACTCATGAGATTTTACCCCCTTTTGCAACAGTTTTTTCCATCTGTTGTATGGTTTGTTTATGGAAGGGGACCACCAGATTGGTTTCCTTTTTTTGGAGGATAGCATCTTGGTTCTGTTTGGGATAGCATGATCCATGCACTCGTGTAAGTGCTTATAGAGTGGATTTGTATAGGATTCAGCAGTTGTAACTGTATTGTCCATCTGCATGGGTGTCATGAAGTTTGTCACTTCTGTCTTAAGAAGCATGAAGTTGGCTTTGGAGAAATTTTTTACCATGGTTTCCTTAATGGTGGGTGGGGGAGGGTTACGGATACCTAGGGTGATTAGCTTATGGTCAGATCTGACCAAAGAGGATTTGACTTCAGGTGTGGAACACCGGTTACTCATATTGGTAATGATTAAGTCTAGGATATTGTTGCCTCTGGTGAGAGTGTGGATAAGTTTATCCAAGGTGTTGGAATTTATGAATTCCAGAAAGTGTTGAGCGAAGGAGTTGGTACATGAGTAATTTTCCCAGTTAATGATGGGGTAGAAGAAATCACCCATTATTAGGGTGTTTGGTTGAACCCTAATATTTTCCATTATATCAAGAAAAGAGGAGTGGGAATCCTGGGGCATGGTGGGGGATCTGTAGCAAGTTACAATTTGGATTGTAATTTTGCCCAGAGTTAGTTGCACTTGGATAACCTCGGATGCATTATGCTGCGCAACTAGCCTGGAGGTGTGGATATACTTAATGAATATGGACACACCCCTGCCTTTGATGTTCTGGTCCAGGTTAGATGGCCGAAAAGTGTGGTACGAGTTATAGCCTGGTAATGCAGGGGTGCTCTCTAGAGCCTTGAACCAGGTCTCAGTCGCTGCACAGATATCAATGTTCTCCATTTTAAGGAGTGCCTCGAGTGAGTGCATTATGAGATTTAGACTTCTAGCATTGAGTAGCACTACCCTCAGTTTTTGCTTGCCTGTTCCTGTTATGGTGGTGAATTTGTCATTTGAACCTTGCCTAAAAAAGGCACTATAGGGGTGGCAAGAGCCTTAGCCAGTATCTGGAATCCCAGGGGCAATGGGTGTAGGCCATCTCTGGCAAGGCATCATGGTCTGTCGACCATGTATTCCCAGGCAGACAGGTACTGGATCCCCTTAGAATGACACCAGAAGCTTAGCCAGTTGTTGAAGTCAATCATTTTGTCCTTGTACTGCAGTATAATTCTGGGCGATGGCAGGATGCTACTCAGGGCTAGGGTCATACCTGCCTGGGCTGCAAGATTGGAGAGCTCTTCCATGTCTCTTTTCATGTAGTCCAGGGAGGTACGTCTCAGGTCATTCACACCAACATGGACAATGGCAGTTCCTTGTCTAATTCCAGCCTTTATTTCTTTTATATTATTATCATTCCCTTAATATTTCTTACTTTCACTACATATAGTCCATCTTACATTACTTTAATAACTGCCTCAAACCACATCTGATATGCTGTCAGTATTATTTTATAGTCAACATTGCATAAAGTATCTGGCCACCATTTTGTTTCTTCTTTCTCTCCTTTTCTGTAACATTTTATATTGTTTAAGCCACTCTGCTGGCTGTAGCTATGGCCAAAGGAAGCCTGGGTGCAGTTAATGGTTCAGGTGACTGATGGAATGGCAGGGGTGAAATGCGTGTACCCATCCCGTGGGGTAGGAGGCTACATGGGCAGTCCCTGTGATGATCCTTAGTGAAGACTGGGGATGTTGCTTTATGGGGGGTATAGTTCAAGGAGATGAAAAGGGTGGTGAGCATAGCTGAACTGTAGCACAGGCAGGGTGATATGCTGCACTCCCTCATTCTACACACACCCCCTTGGACACAACCATGACACCACACTGGGGGTGGGAGATAACAGGTAGACTCAAGTCAACAATACCTCATTGCTAAAAGTGTTTAGGATCCAAGATTAGCAACACTGAAGTAAGTCTTGGGAGAGACCAGAAATTCTGTCAGACTTGATAAAGATATGGGGCATTGGGTAGAAAGGCTGTAGTATGAAGTCAGGGAGCAACAGAACTGACCTAAAAACTATAATGTTTTATGTCAGTGCTGTAGCACAGAGGGATAAAGCTGGGGATACAACCCACGCAACCTGGGTTTGATTAGCAGTTTAAGTGTCTTAGGTTCTAGTAGGGATGGATGGGTGTGCACATCCCATTGGAAGGAAGGCACATTGGTATTCTCTCTAATGATAGCTGGTGGCGGCTGGGAACTTCACTGCTGGGAGGGTTAGTCTAATGACTGGTGGATTTAGCTTAGCTGCTATAGAAGTGGGGTAATACACTGCATGTTTCTATCGTATACCTTCTCCTCAGACATAGTCATGTTGACACAGAAACAGGGAGGAGAAACAAGAAGGTCATAACAGAAGAAAAAAACCTGGCTGAAGCTGGAAGGCAGGACCCCACTTGGATTTCCTTAAGTTCTGCTCTGGCCTGACCCTATATCAGAATAGGCATAGGGATGAAGTAGTGGCTGGTATACCCAGCAACAGATGTGTGTCACTTGGGTAGACATCATCAGAGTGAAATAGGGAAAAGAAAAACATCTAAAAATGTTATAACATTTTATGACAACTATACATATTTCCTCAGTCTGTATTCCCTTTTTCATCCATTCATTTATAGTTTTTAAGAAGCATTCTTTTACTATTTTTAAAGTCATATCCTATTCAGTCCATTTTGTGTATTGTGTTTTTCAGTTGTTATATTTTCATTATATTCTACCTCTTGCAATAAAATGTGGCTTACTTCCTGTTTCATTCCTTTCACTAAATTAATTTTGTCTCTCTATCTTAACATATTCATCTCGTACATTTCTCTTTCCTTTTATAAAGCCCACAATTCCTTTCATCCACAATATTGTTAGACCCCATGCATTTCTGCAAGTACATCTAGTTTCCACAGTCATGCCAATACTTCTGGATTTCTTTATAAAGTTCCTTATATTTATTTTATTTGTTTATTGCATTTATGCATGCATGATATAATATGCATGCATAAATAAATATGCCAATACTTTTCACTTTCTTTATAAAGCTCCTTATATTTGTTTTTGTAATTAATCTAACACTCTGTCCATCCTTTACTTATGGCCTTTAAACAATTTTCTATTTCTTTTCTTGCTGCTTCCATTTCTACACATATACCTGATAACCTTTTCAAACCCTTTTCTTTATTAATCATGTTTCTTTCTTCTCCAAATGTCAATTATTCCAGCCTGAAAAACGTGCTCTTAAATTCTTACTACTTGCCTCATTAAAGACCTTAAAAAGAATTGCTTGCCACAAAAGTTAAAAATAATGATTCCTTAGCCACTTTCAAGAAAACCTGTAGTACAAAATTCCAAATGGGTTTGCTTTCTCGATATCAGTTAAATAATGACACAGTACTATAAAATACTATCTGCTATATGTCAGAAACTATTTGTATCTGCTACAAGTTGCTTTTCAAATTTAAATATATCTTTATATATTTGTTATACTACTACATCCTCATTTTAACTCATGCAGCATTCAATTATTTTCTCATTGTACTTCTATTTTTATGTTTGTTTTTGTATTGATTTCTTATAAATTATGAGGGAATTCATAAAGGATACCATGAGATGTACACCTTGTGGTAGCCCTGTTGACTTCAGAGGCAGCTCTAGCATGGTGCTCTATCTCCAAGGCTATGTTATGTACAAATGAGGTAGTTTGGGAGAGAGGTATATGTAAATTAGCAATGTACTCCTGCCCAGAACCACATCATAGAAGGCATGTATGTGCAGAACATGTCATAGGCTTGCTTGGTCACATAGATTAGCATGGCTGCTCCTCTCACATCTCAGTTGTGAACACAGCCAAGCGTCTATGCTCAGCAAACACAAAAAAAAATCTAAGTACTGAAGTTTTTAGTTGTAAGGGTAGGGTCAGAAGGAGTGAGAGTGAGTGAGTGTATGTGAGGAACAGAATGTGTGAACATGGATGTGTGTGTGTGTGTGTGTGTGTGTGTGTGTGTGTGTGTGTGTGTGTGTGTGTGTGTGTGTGTGTGTGTGTGTGTGTGTCTGATGTGTGCACATGTGTGTGAGTGGGAGGCTGAGGGACTTTCATACCTCCATACACCACTAATGAGCATAATCTACAACACTGGGTAGGGGACATTAGCCACCAGGGATTACTTTACTATGGGACTTGGGGGACTACTAGCTACCAGGGATTATAGCATAGGAAATGTGCCTTGACAACATTTATACAGTTTGGAGATCTCAGTGGTTGGGGGAACCACTAGATACCATGGATGCTAGTTATGTGCCATAATGTCACTTAAAACACTATGGCAGTTACGGGGGTGGGGGAACCACTAAACACCAGGGATGCTACTCATGTGCCATAATGGCACTTCACATATTACTGGGATCAGGGCTGGGGGGAAACACCAGACACCAGGGATATGATTTGCAATGTGGGACTGCAACTTTCTGTGATAGCCCAGGGCCAAGAAAGGAAATATCAGGGATGTGAAGACAACTCAGGATAGGTATAAGAACTGTGGTGTGTGTGTGTGTGTGTGTGTGTGTGTGTGTGTGTGTGTGTGTGTGTGTGTGTGTGTGTGTGTGTGTGTGTGTGTGTGTGTGTGTGTGTGTGTGTATTTACATTTGGATGTGTATTTGTGTGTGAGAAATGATTGCGATAGGATTGATGGCTCTGCTTACACAGTGTGGTCACTGCAGTTAACTACCACAGGATGTGTTAATCTGCACATTATGGTAAGTAATTGTGATTCATAGACATGCAGATTAGCCAATAATGAGATCTTTGTTGATCTCAGCTAACATGTTTTTGAATCATAAAATGACGTACCATGTGAGCAGGGACTTTTTAGTACAAGCCGTAGCTCACACTTGGCCTGATCATGAATCCAATCATGTCTTTCTTTGCAGATTACTTGCATAGCCAAACACAAAATGAGCATATATGTATGCATTTTGCTTCCTATTATACTATGTTATACCAGGATTATGACTGAAACGGGTCTGTAGACTAGCTCACATGCCCTGAAAACAAACTGTATATAAAATAAAATAAAGTATCAGTAATTCAGTTCCTGTCATTACCTTGTTCTTCTCTTTCCCTACATAATATGAGACTGAAGTTTTCTATCACATGACCACAAAGTTTGATATCTGCTCTTATTGTTTCTTGCCCTTAAATCACAGTTAAAATCACCTGAAATAACTATCTCTGTATTAACTTTCTAAAAAAATGTTATTTCAAAGGTTCATAGAAGGTTACTAGACTAATGGCCCTAGAGCCCTTACAAGCCTAGCCATATTTATCCTGAGTTGCCCGATTGTCAGTGGTTAGGTGAGTGAAGTTCGCAGAAGTATGGGTCTATGGTAGTTAATGCCAACTTCCTCTGTCCAGGTTGCAGGCACTCATCTATTGATCTTAGTTGTATTTGAAGAGGGTCAGGGAGGGGCTCTGTTTCACATGAATTGGAAGCTTGTTCTAGCTGGCAGTCTATTCTGGAAGATGTATCTATCCCTCCAGCATGACCTGTTCATGTCAGAGGCTAGGTTAAGATCCCTGGCTCAACTGACCTGTAGCAGACAGAATACAATGACAAGGCTTTTATTCTTTCTGGGTAAGACTTGTTTTGAGTACCTTGTAATTTTTTGGTGAGAAATATCTGTGGTCTTTCCAATTGTGGCAGGTGTCTGTTGAGGTACATGCAAAAGGAAGCATTGCACTCAATTACTTGTCTGATGAAGGCCAAATATAATGGAATTATAAGATCCTTAGATCTAGATGTGATGCTTTACTTATAAGATGTGCCACAGAGAAGGATTTCCTTACTACTGTGGATACATGATAGTCAAAATTCAGATATCAACCTGATCATGTACCGCTGGGTATACACTTAGGGGACTGCTGTCTATAATGCAATTGTCAGGTATGTAAGCTTTCCCAAAGGGAATAATAATGCACTTTTTAACATTTAGTTTTAATCCATGGCTTTGGCACCAATCATTTATCTGTGTTAACCCTGTCTGCAGTATATCAACAACATTGGGGGATTCAGTGATTGCTGCCAATTTCCAGTCATCAGTGAACTTGGTCAGCCACAGGACACAGTTTGTCTGGACTTCTGAGAAATAAATTCTAAACAGTAAGGGGCCCAGCACAGACACTTGTGGTTCAGTACTGGTGACTGGTCTTTTGCTAGAGGTGAAGTCACCCACTTTGACAGTATGTGTCATGTCAGTGAGCCAGTTGGCCACCCATCTGGTAATGTAGGGGTTAATTCCCAACTAGAAGAGTTTCTCTATAATACCGGAGTGGAGGATTGTGTCAAATACCTTGCCTTGCCTAGGCCATGATAGATGGTATGCACTGTCTTTCCCTCGTCCATGTCCTTGGTGACTTTCTCAAAGAAGTCAACCATGTTTAACAGACATGATCTACCTTTAATGAATCCAAACTGGGTTGGGTCCAGAGTATGGAGATTACCTATGCCCTTGTTAATAACTTCCATAATGATTTTTTCCATGCCCTTACAGATGAGGCTAATCAAGCTTATGGACCTATAATTCCCAAGGGTGGTTGATGATCCCCCTTTGTGCAGAGGGATTACTGTTGCTGTCCTGCATTTAACCACCAGAACATAGCCAATTCACAGGCTGTGGTTAACCAGAGATCCAAGTGGGCCTGCTAGCTGATGATTTAAGTTTTTAAAAGGCAACCTGGGGTGTTGTCTGGTCCCACTGATGCCATGCTTTTGGCCTTGGAGAGCAGATGACCTGCTCTCTTGAGATAGTAGGCTAATGAATGGTGGCAGGTATACTTTGGGGGATGACTGGAAGGGACGGGGGTGAAGCTTGCTCCAAATCTGTCAGCTAGCAGGTTGACTGTTACCTCCAGTTGAGTATGGGTGGTGCCATCCACAACCAGTTCAGCCCATAGCTGGGTATTCCCCTTTAGATTTCTGACATAGTTAAAGAATGCCTTGTGACTATCCTTAGTTAGGGAGGCTATTTTTACTTCATAATTAGCTTTGGAGGACTTGACAAGATCTCTAATTTGTTTGTTTAAGTTAGAGATGGATTTCTTCCTCTGTTAAGCCAGTTACCTCTTCAATAGGTTCCCCTTTCCTTTCCAGCCCAAACACCTACAATTATTATCCGTACTACTCTATTGCTTACACTACAGTCCACTATCAGTAATCTCATGGGTTCTAACAATATAACATATAAAATCTTGACTTTTATATTATTTACCAATGTTACTGCTCATGAGCACCTGCCATTTCCCATCATTATCACAACCTCACTTCTCCATAGCTGTTAAAATGTCTCTCTTTGTTTTTTTCTTAACATTTCTGATGTCTAACAAAAATATAACATGTTTAATTTTATACCATTCCAGTACAGTGTAGTATTATAGTGTCCACTTTTAAGGATGCTACTGAAAAAATAAATAAATATCTTCTTTATTTTCCATTGTAATGGTTTGTGTTTATCCTATGCCTAGCATAACCTCCTATTGACATTTGAACATTAGTGGTTCCATTTCTTCACTTTTATTTTATAATGTCTCAAACTTGTTTTCATGTGCAACTAATTCCTTTTTCAGTTTTTGAATGCCAATATCTTAGTTGCTCAGGTCATCTTATATTTCTTGTCCAATTCCCCTTTCTTCCTCTTCTCCTTCCTCACTTATTTCCAGATCAATATTCTCATTATGCTCTCCATTAAAGCATGTTCAAGCTCTAGCTCTCCTAGCATTAGTTTCCCATCTTCAAAAAAATCCATCCATAAATGTTCTTCTTTACCACACTTCATACAAATCAATTTGTTTTTTTTTTTTTTTTTTTACAATGCAACCTTATTCCTGACATCAATTGCATAAATTAACTACAGTTTTAGCTAGCCATAGTAGTGAACATTTCTACTTAAACTATCAAAGTTTACAATGTAAGGTAAATGTTTAATTTTCCCATACATTTCTTTTAAAGTTGCACTCATCTCCCATGGCTAATCCACAACTTACTTTCATCTTAAACCTTGTTTAACAGTGTACATTTCTTTGAATAATTAAATAAATGTCCTGTTTAGGAACTGAAGCAATACTGTTTTTTTGTTTGTTTCAATATCTATAGCAAGTGCAGGCACATAAAATTTCCAAAGATAATGTTATTTTTTTTCTTTTTCTTTACCTTAAACAGAAATTTAACAGTTATCAACATCAGTTCTCATTTCCTAGATTTATTAGGGAATACACATATGCTGGTGTAAAAAATGGCTCTCCTATACTTGCTCAAAGTGAAATTGCTTGAGCATTAGTAGCAAAGAAAAAAAAACATATCATAGGGAATGCTGTTTTCCATAGAAAATCATTGCAGGTGCAGCTTCTAAATGTGCACTTGCAATGATTCACTTCTTTAGGGTGAGTTCTCCCTTCTTTGAGTTGGTGCGGCCATGTAGTTGGTAAATATAACTTTGGAGGTTTGTGGGCCTTACCCACCACCACAAGGGATGCAGGAGAGCTTGAACACTGCAAAGAAAAACTAATGTTGATTTTTTTTTTTTTTTTGATATTCTGTGTTTTGAGCATTTTTGTCCTTTCCACAAGGCATTCAGGAAGTCAGTGTTTAATAGTAGAACAGTAAAACCCAGTAGATGAACTACTCTGCCCAAATGTTATACCTTTTAAAGTCTCTGTCTTCGTTTAAAAAAATTCTTATGGATTGGCATTTTGTTCAGCAATCCATTGTCTATATGTGGTTCAATTTCCCTCAATTATGTCACAAAGCTACATTTCACTTCCTGTGTTACCAAAACATGTGCAATGTATTGAGCAGGTTTCTCTGCTATAATTTATTCAAGGCTATTATTATCTTCTGGCTATTTATGATATTGCACTCATTTTCATCTTGTATACATTTTGTCATTATTTCTGCCCATTTAAGATTGCTTACCTCTCTTGGTTCCTTTTCTGTCATCACATCCTTTAGAATTTGTGTATCATGACCACCATCTCAGAACTGCACCACCCAAGTCTGCATATTCTCCTGAACTTTCCCTGCAAACTGCATATTTTCCTGTGTATTCTCATCTGCCACCTCAGCTCTCTGTAGCATACTCTTCTTAGATGTTTTCTGTTCCTTCCCCTCTATTCTTTAATAGAAATGACTGCTATACCCCATCTACTGAAAGAGTGAGGGGAATTTTCTTGTTACTATGCCCAAATTTCCCTAATCAGTATAAATACCACCTTGGGACTCATCTGACCTCAGGCTACTCACCCAGTGAGACTAACCCAGTCAATAAAGAATAAATTCAAAGATTTAAATATTCAAAGAAAATGTTATTGTTATTTAGGAAACACAAGTGCAACCTAAATGAAATTTTGGGTATCAGCTCTTCATCAGAGTACAGAGGCAATTTAAGTATAAAAAGAATAAAACATGACAAATACATAACTATTCTAATAACTAATACACATATAAAATACTCCTTATAACCTATTTCTAGTCAGGTAAAACTACCCATACATATAAACCTAAACATATGAACAAGTAATACTGTACACAGAAAAAGAGAAGAAAAGGCAGTTTGTTAATATTGCACATGAGGAATTATTGCACTTGCACTTTTACGAAAAAGATATTGAACTTCTGTAAGAATATATTAACTATAGTGAATTAAATAATGTTTCACTTTCAGTGAACTATTACTAGTGAGATCACGTTTGGAGGTAGGAGATGTCTAAGTTGATGTCAGAGTTTATGAGCCTTATTACTGTTGGACAGAAGCTGTCCATGAGCATGGAGGTCCTACAGAGGATGTTGTGGTACCTTTTGCCAGATGAAAGTCTAGCAAAACAGCCAGATGCTGGACATGATGTATCTCTACATATTTTGTATGCCTTCTTTAAGCTTCTTGTAAAATGTTGTTGCATGGTGTGAAGATTTGTGCCCATTATATTCTCTGCAATCCTCACCACTCTTTGAAACTTCTTCCTCTCTGCCACAGTACTGTTTCTGTACCACAAAGTAAAGTTGCAGGTGAGAATACATTCAATAGCTCCTTTATAAAAAGTGGATAGAGCATTTACAGGAAGCTTTGCTCTTTTGAGCCTTCCCAGGAAATGCAGGCAATGGGGAGCTTTATTAATTATCTGGCATGTGTTCACAGACTAAGAGAGGTCTTCTGAGATGTGTACCCCCAGGAACTTTGTAGATTGTACTCTCTCTACCACCTCACCTTTTATCTCAAGTGGTGAGTGAATGGCTGGCCTTTTTCTGAAGTCAATGATAATTTCATTAGTTTTGTTGACATTCAGATCCAAGTTGTTATTTTCACGCCATTTGATCAGAGAGCTAACTTTGTTCCTGTATTCCCTCTTGTCATCATCCCTTATAAGACCCACTACAGTGACATCATCTGTGAATATGATGATATGGTTATTGGGAATTTTCACAGAGCAGTCATGAGTAAGGATGGTGAATAGTAGAGGAATAAGTGCACACCCTTGAGGCACACCAATGTTGAGTGCAATGATTCCTGATGTGTTGTTACCAGCACATGTCTTCTGTGTTTTTCCAAACAAGAAGGATCCAGTTGCAGAGGGTCTTGTTGATGCCAAGGTTAATTAATTTGCCTATGAGATGCATCAGAACCACTGTGTTGGATGCCAAGCTAAAGTCAATGAACGACAGCCTGACATAGTTGTTCCTCTCATCAAGATGTTCCCGAGAGAGGTGCAGGGCCACAGAAATGGCATCTTCAATGAGGATCTGTTTGGCCAACAGGCAAACTGTAGAGGGTTGAAGGTCAGTGGTAGAGCTTCTGACAGATGCTTTTTTACTATCCTTTTGAAGCATTTCATGACATTTGAGGTTAGTGACTCTGGTCTGTGTTCATTTAATCAAGCAGGATTGGCTTTTTGGGGGGAGTGGTATTATATTAGTTACCTTGAAGCATGCTGGCACTCTTTCAATAGCCAGAGGAAATATTAAAAATATATATAAGAATTAGGTACAGTTGGTCTGCACATTCTCTTAATACTTTGCCCAGAATGTTGTCAGGACTTGCAACATTTCTGGGGTTCACTTTCTTAAGTTGGCTTCTCACTTCTCCAGAGTTAAGTTTGAGCACTGTCTCATTCTGACTAGTTGGTAGCTTTTTACCCTCCAGATTGTTCTTCTCCTCAAATCTGTGATAGAATAAGTTCAGCCTGTCCAGAAAGTCTGTACTGTCATTACATTGATCTGACTTGGTCTTGTAGTCAGTTAGCTGCTGAATGTCTTGCCAGAAGCTCCTGGTTTCCATCATGTCCTCAAAGCAACTTTGTTCCTTTCTTCCATAATCCCTCTTGGCATCTTTGTTGCCCCTTTTTAGGTTAGCTCTTGCTTCACTAAGACCTACCTTGTCATTGGCCCTGAATGCCTCATTCCTTGCCCTCAGAAGCTCATACACTCTGCTGGTTAGCCAAGGTTTTTGATCGGCTCTGACTGTAATCTCATTGCAAATAAAATAAATAATGGGATTAACCATTCTACATTGAAATTTAAGAAAATTTTATTTGATCAAATAGATCCACTGAATAGTGTTCCACACATTTTCCCTCAGAACAATTATTAAAGATAATATAAAAATGTAAAGACATCAACAGAGCCTAAGAAAAAAGCATTCATAACATTTCTTTTGGTTCTGGGTTAATTTATAATAGCACTGATATGTTAAACCATTCTGTTAATACTTATTAGAATACTGATTCCATAAAAAAATAAATCTTTCACAGCAAGAAATAATGTCTAAATAAAGTTATTAGAAACTAAAAAATGAATAGAATGTAAAACACTTTGATTTGGTATAATTCATCTGTAATCCAATTATTTAATGAATAGCATCTCATAAGTATCTTATTTTTGCAATTTCAAAATTACATTTTCTGGGTATCACAATTACATTCTGCATATAGGTGACCAGTATGTGTTTATTACTATTTAATACTATGTCATCTAAAGTTCAGTATAACAGCTGAAGTAAACAGTTAGCTACAACTACAAATGGGGCAGTTGGTAATGGGCATCTTTGTCTTATGACTTTCAATAATTAAAGTAGAGCTGTGACTTTATTGTTGACTTTAATTCCAGCTTGCAGAATAGTACTGCAATGATAAAAAAGTCATAAGACCATAGTGTTTTTAACATATATATATATATATATATATATATATATATATATATCTATATATATATATTCTCTTGCTTAACAGTGATAAATATGCGCTCAGGAGAGGGGAATATTTAAGATGTAGCTTAGCTATGATCAGCTAAGTTCAGTATGCATACTGGTCAAAACTAAATTATATGAAGTCCAAATTTACCTTCCTTCTGAGTTAATGCAATATCTATTGCTTGCACAATGATCAGAACAGACCATTTAAGAATTAAGAGAAAGTTCAACAATTACATCAAACAGGGCATTAATTCTACTAAAATATTTTAATAAACCTATTAAGTCCTAAAAATATATTGTTTTAAAACAAGCTATAGTTAGGTTAGCTTTCATATCTAATGGGGGATAATTTCATCATTAGCAGCCAATTTGTGATTTTTTTGTCAGTAAGTTAACAATCATATTAGAATCTTTAAGCAAAACTTTAGCTTAAAGTTTAAATTTTAGATATTGTTGAGTGACTCATTATAATATTTTAGATGCATCACTAATTTGTTATATGCTATTTGTACATTTCTGCTAAAGAGACTAGTGAGCTAATTGTACCCCAATGTTATCAATGAAGAAGATAAAATGTAACTTTTTAGTCCAATAGTGTTATTTTAT
Organism: Protopterus annectens; assembly: GCF_019279795.1. Classification (NCBI taxonomy): domain Eukaryota; kingdom Metazoa; phylum Chordata; order Ceratodontiformes; family Protopteridae; genus Protopterus; species Protopterus annectens. Next base: position 1,504,852,339 of record NC_056731.1, on the reverse strand, counting down.
TCAAATTGCTGCCTCTTTAAAAATAATGAATTTACTCTGCATTATAGTAATTACTGTTTAATGTTAATAATTTTAAAATAATTCCCAGTGATTCATTTTTGTTTTAATTTAGAATATAATTCTTGTTACTGACATATTATAAACATTATCAGCTCACTACATATGGCTGCTTAAAATGCATCACACTTCAGTACAAAAGAAATTCATATTATGAATTTTCAACTATTGTTTAATCTTACTTAATATATATATTAAACCTGTGAACTATGAACCAAGTACTTAGACATTATATGCTTATATGGCTTTTTCTAAAGTCTTGCCTATAGTATTGTATAAGACAGTGATCAGAAAATGGTAAAACTATTAAGTAGCTTTCCATTTAACAACTTGAATATCTGGATTAGTAAACACATTTATCATTTTAAATAATTTGTTTGAATATGCTACATAACTAAATTATCATAAGATGGGATGTTTAATTCTACATATATCTAATAACATTTCTCTAGACAGTCAATCAAATAATAAATGTCTATGTTTCTTTGCCAGGACTGCTGATGAACATTTCATATTATCCCTAAAATTGTTAAAAGTATTGTGATTCAGTTTCCAGGAAAAAAATCCAGAATTGCAACATAGTTCTTGCAAGCTTTTTGTCATATCATGAAAAATCTCATTTTTGGGGGAGGGTATGTGGCCAAGATGGCAAGCAGATAGCAGCACAGGAATTTTGCTCTGCTTCTTCTACACATTTTTGACAGGATTGAATTGATATTTTCATTAAAAATCATTCAAATAAGCTGGAATATCATGTCAGAAAATTCTTGGGACATTTTGGCGGAAAAGATGATTTACATTTTAAATATTTTCCTGTCAAAACATCACAATAAAGATTTACCAAAGGAAAATGAACCACTCTTATATAGTTTCAGAAGAAAATTCAGTGAAGAAAGAATTACAGTCTATTCTTTGCGATATAAAAAACCTATCCTTAAAACTAGATAAACTGCACTCCAAAGTGGACAAAAATAAAACAAGATTGAATTAATCAAGGAAGTAGTGAACCAACATTAATTCCAGATATCTGCTATGGAGTATTCTATCACTGACATGCACAGCAGACTTACAGAAGGAGAACATAACATTGATTTTATTCTACAAAAAACAAGTTCTTGGAAAAAATTATGACCTGGAAAATAGGGCAAGGAGGAACATAATCCAGATTTATGGAGTTCCTGAGTAACTAGAAGGACATAACATGGTAAACTTCTTATCTACTTAGATCCCTAAAACATTAAACTTTCCTGAAGCCCTGTAATTTGCCATAGAGAATGCTCATAGATCTTTGCCTGTAGTGACACCAAGCAAAAAAACTTTCAAATCCAAGATCTATAATAGTCACATTTATTTCCAGTCAAGACCAGGATCTAGTTTTTAAAATAGCCTGGTCTGCTTCACCCATAAAACTTAGTGAGTCTTTCATTAGATTTGACAATGACTATTCTTCTCTGGTAGTTTCAAAAAGAAAAGCATGTATTCCTCTGTTAAAATCACTGAAGAAAGCCAGAATAAAAACTCACCTAATCTAATATATCCTGGAAAACTAAAATTATTCTTTCCAGAGGGGAAACCATTTAATTCCTTAGAAGATGCAGTTTCCTTCATCTAGAAAAATAATTTATTTAATCCTACTGTGATATGGACCTGAGTGTATCTTTAAAAAGACAGGCTACATGGAATGGTTGGTCAGTTATAGAAAACAAACCAAAAAAATAGCTCAGAGACAAATAAAAACTACCTGTTATTTATATTTGATGTGTCTTAAAATGGGCTGTTTCTGAAACATCTTTTAAATGAAGTAACTTAAAGGTAATACTTGTCTATTTCCATTACATTAATTTCAGTTTACAAGTATTAGTCTCCTTGTTATTGTAATATTGCAGTTTTTCCACTAGATGGAATAAAGTATATAGTAATACATTTATTTTAACTAAACTATTATGAATATAAAGGGAAATACCATAGTCAAACAGTTTTATTTATTTATTTTGTATTCATTTTTCTTTTTCTGTCCTCTCATTCTTTCCTTTTCAATAATAATTTAGTAACTGAGTAACTTTAATAGAATGAGTCTGGTTTGGAGGCTGGTTTAACTGTTGGGAATTGCATGTTTGTAGAAGGTCATGTTAAAATTCCTTACTGTTTTAATTTTTAATATTTAACACAGTATTTACATGGTGTTACTGACAGTGGAGTATATAGTTAAAATGTGTGCACTGATATGTTTTTAATCCCCTTATCTTTCTAGTGATGTTCTTAAGGTTGTTTAACTTTCCCCAGCTTATTTGATGTTAAAAAAGTATTTCAGTTAAAATGTGTTTTGCAGAATGTATACATGAGCCTTCTATGTTTAAAGACTTTCTTTTCAGTCTATTTTCCCACAAAATTACTTCAAAAGAGTTTAGAGAATGTTTTCTGTTTGCCTCAGGTTTCTGTGTATCTCTGCTTCACTCTGAATCCTTCCTGAACAATTCCTGAGTCAAACCAGAAGTACAAAGTGAACTTTAACCCCTCAGAAGCAGGAAGCTTACAGAACACAGAAAAGGATTGCTAAAATAGACTTTTAAATGCTCTAGCTTTTAAAATATTTCCCAATATTGAAGACAAGCTGTAAGTAGTGCAATTTAATATAATAACAATGCATTTGACTTCTGAATGGCTTACCTTAGCTATATACACATGGAACATCTGCTTAATTATTGAAGGGGGAAGAAGTGAAATGATGCACAAAGGGTATATATTTGATGTGGGACACATAGAGGTGTTCTCATTAAATCTCAAACACAGTACTCAAATGTGCAACTAATAGTTGAGTGGAAATTTGTATTAAATGTTTTCAGGATTACTATTCCATCTGTGGCTGGTACACTGTTTTTTTTTTATGTAATTCTGACATTTTTAATGATTATTATTCCTAGTTGAAGCATTTGTTCATACTAGATAATGCTGTAGCACCACTTTATTAATCAGATGACTCAATATGTGTTTTATATAGGGAATAGTGGAATAACATAAGTTGAAAAACACATACAATTTTGTTAATTAACTTATGTTTCTGCATAAAATATAAACATTAGCAGTCTGCCCTATAATTCAGCCTTGCTAAATAATGAATATCAATATAAATAGCCAAAATATATGCAGGCTGTTTTCCAAGCTTCTAGTCTGTATGAGAGATTAGATGAGAATTTGTAATCAGTTATGACGTTTTTGTAGTGAATATGGTAGAAATATAAGTAATTTTCATAGGCAAAATGTTAATATAGATACTGGTTCATAACCTTTTTTACAAAGTGCAATAAGTACATGTAATCAATTTGTTATACAATGTTGTACATACAGGACACAAGTGTTATTCTGGTTAAATTACAGGCATGTGTACCTTAGAAAGACATTATTTACTCATAACGCAAACTTTCTTAATTCATATAAATACATCAAGTATTAAGAATGGTTTGAGCATATCTTCAGTGTGATAGTTAATATATAAATAAATGTTATGTATAAATAATGCTAATTATTATAAATAAATAGTTATTTAAAGTTCTTCTGTTTGTTAGGCCTTATTATATAGTAACCCTGTTGTATAGTTTTATGGTTTGTTTTCTAGTAATTTAACATCTTCTTAAAGAATGTAAAATATTTATTTGGAAAATGTCAGTTTTATGTACATAGAAGTAGTAGCAACAATGATTGTGTTATGGTGTTGCTAGGAAGCAGCTTGTATGAACTTTTCATCAAGCCTGGAATATTTTATTTCATGTTGGAGGTTAAAAATGTTTTTAATTCTGAATTTTTCATATCACCCTTATTGTGAGTGTCCATAACAAGTTGTTCTTTTGTTAGCTTAATGCTTAATGCAGTAAATCATTTCATAGTAGTTTTTATACCTATTGTAACAATGGATGCCAGCATATAAATGTCTTCTATTAAATATAAATGGGTTACATAACCCTTTAAAGAGGGGTAGGTTAAATAAGTATTTAACTCTACATAAAGCAGACATTGTTTTTCTGCAGGAAATTAACTCATTTATTGACTAAATATTTAATTAGATTGTTGTTAAAAATATTCAGTATTAATTGGCTCTTAGTTTGGTTCAAAAAGAAGAGGTGTTCTTATTCTCTTGAAAAAATCAGGTCTTCGTAGAATAGTGGATTACTATTCTGACAAGGATGCTGTGCTGGGATTGGTGATAATAGAAATTGATAAAAGATACTATAACCTTATAAATACCTACTGGATCCCTGGGATTGATTCTAAAACAGTTAAGAAATACTTAGATATTATATCACTATACTTTAAAGGAGAAATATTGATAGCTAGTGATTTTAATTGCATCATATCAGACAAAGACACTGCAAATATTAAACAAATCAGGCTATCTTCAGTAGCAAAACATTTAAATCATTGTATTAATACAATGTATATGAGAGATATGTCAGATTTAAAACTAAATGGCTCTTTAAAATATACTCACTATTCTTTTAGCTGTGGGTCTCAAAAAGTATTGTTATCCAATGCACTATACTCTAAAATCGAGGAGATACTAATAATTTCATGTCCCTTATCTAACCACAATGCTATTCCATTTAAATTAACTTAAGTCCAAACAATTTAATTTCTTGCCAAAAAATCCCAGCATATATAACTAAAATAAAAGGGTTTAATGAATGGTGATTAAAAGTGATAAATTAATTTATGGAATTTAGCAATAATGGTGAGGTCACTAATGTCATAATATGGGACTTGTTAAAGCTTACTTATATTGTAATATAAAGAACTGGTATATTTGTAAAGGAAAGGGTTAGAATAAATAGTTAAATGCTCTCCAAGCTGCAACTGATAAATTAAAATGAAACCTTAAACCCAATTGTAAAGCTGCAAGCACACAGTTAAAAAATTTGAATCAGAAATAACTAGAAATCGTGCATGATAATATTCCCATTAATCTAGAAAAAAAATTACAGTCATATTCAATAAAACCCAAGAACCTTCACAGAATAGCTATTAGATCGAAAAACATATATAAAATAAACAATATCAAGGAGATTGTTTATAAAGAATGGAAAAAGACTATTAAAACTATGACTTTGAAAGATATATTAAAATGTTTTAGCAAATATTATGAAGAAACTTAATAAAACAAAGTCAAACCTGAGTAACAGCAACTTATTGGCGAGTTTTTTTTTTTAAAAACATGCATAGCAAACTATCAAAAGAGCAGAAAAGCAAGACTGGTAAGTCTTTTTTTTCTTTCATGAATTAAAAAAAAATTAAAATCTTAAAACTAATAAAGTTCCAAGTATGGATGTGATAATTCCTGAGCAATATAAACTTTTACCTGATATAATTTTAAACATTTTATTAAATGCCTTTGAAGAAGTTAAGAGTACATTTAATGTTTCTCAGTCATGGAGATATTCTCTTATTACATCCATTTTAAAATCAGATAAGGACCCTGCTCTATGTTCTTATTAACCTATATCACTTTTAAATGTAGACTGCAAGAATTTCATGTCTATATTACCAAAAAGATTAAATCAAATGTTCAATGGTTTAGTAAATTAAAATCAGACTGGGTTTATAGTTAATAAGAAAGTTCAAGATAATATAATGAGACTTTTTTCTTTGATTGATATGGCAAACAAAAATAAAAGGAATTATCCATAATAAGCTTAGATATGGATAAAGTTTTTGACTCTGTGAATTGGTCATACTTGTTCAGAGTACTAAATGAATATAACTTTCCCACTGATTTCACAAAGTTAATTAAAAAGCTCTATGATAACTCAAATTCTTAGGATCCTTTATATCTAGTCACTTTGATATCTTAAAAGGTACCAAACAGGGATCCTCTTTATCCCCTTTGCTATTTGCACTTATTATAGAGCCATTTTCTAACTATATAAGATGTAACATAAGCATTAAAGGTTTTAAAATAAATGAAAAATGTTCCTGTAAAATTCAACTTTTTGCTGATGGCATTCTGTTCACAAGTGGTAATATTGAGCTCTTGTTGGACCATATAGTTATCTCTATGGACTATTTTGAAAAGATTTCAAGTCTGAAATTTAATTACAAAAAACAAAAAACTTGCTTATAAACAAAGGGATAACCACTAAGTTAAACTCTTACAAAAATTTAGCTGGAACAATTTACAGTTAAAATACTTAGGAATTACTATTGAGACTAATAATAAAAAATCAATTTTAGTTAACTACCACAACCTAACTGGCACAATATCCAGACTGACAGACAACTGGAATAAATTATTTTTCACATTTGAGCATATACTTATATTGATCAAAATGGTAATCTTACCAAAAAAAATCTTATTCTTTAGTCAGTCGTTAATTCTTCCCCTCCTAAAAAAGTTTTTAAAAAATTCTATTTTACTAAAGTTCTTATGGCATCCCAAAAAAATCAAGAGTCTCCTTAGACTGGCACTTTACAAAAATCTCATATTTAGTAAATACAGAATATATAATCCCCAGGATTCATTAAACTCTGTGCAAGAATAGTACTATTACTGCATGGAGCAGATTGTGGCCATTCAGCACAGCAGCGCGCCTTGCATATTCATGAAGGCGCGCTGCTGTATTCTCTACACAGACATGTCTGAGCAGTGCATGGATACTAAACACACCCTCTGTGCTCAGAAAGTGCCTTATGGCACTTTCTAAGCTGTACTGGCATAATATTAGAGCTTTGCTATAATATTATGCCAGTATTCCAGTGTCTGCAGACACTGAAATGTAAATTAGATCATTTCAGTGTCTACAGACACTGAAATTAAAATGGCAAGAGCAAAGCAATACAGGGGGTGTGTCACAGCTACTGTGACACACCCCCTGTATTGCTAAAGTGCTGTATGGCACTTCTGCACCCTGCAAAAGCAGGAAATGTGTGTAAATGCACACATACCAAGGGATAAATGCCCCAAAGATTAAAAAGCACAAGAACAGTTCCAAAAACACACAAAGTTGATAGAGAACATGTCATGCATCAGCATGAAACAAACATAGAAGCCTAAAAGTCCAATCAATGCCAGTATTTCACTAATACAGTCCCTAGTAGTTGTCAGAACACCACAATACACACCCATATAACCTAAAAATATAATAATAATATATACTTATTTTTAATACCCTAAGGAATGTTTAAGTGTAGTTAACATCCCATAGGAGCTAAATGAAAATAGACAGGTGCAATTTCCAAATCAAGATAGTGTAGTGGTTAGAGTTGCAGCTGTATACACAGGTGTTTGCGATTTGAGTCCCAAGACAGACAACTTGTTTTCCCATGTGAAGGTATTGTTAAAATTATTTTAGTAAACTTAAATTATGTAGCAACTATTTTTTTTCAAACAGGGTAGTGTAGCAGTTCCAAAAGTGAAATGTCAGTTTAGCAAACATGTGAAACCCCCATATAAACACATGTGCCTCATATAGTATAGTCACACACAAATATAATGTAATGAAAGTGCATAGGGGGATGTCATGGAAGGGAAATGTAAAATTCTAATGTGTATGCAAATATTATTTTATATTATACAATGACTGGCCATTAACATACAAAAAATAGTATGCTAATTGACCAGCCCAACCAGAGTGTCCATTGTAAATCCGAGAGTATACCAACGGAAAAAGGTCCAGTTGCCTGGACTTTTACCTCTTGTATATCCCCTGTTCTTTGTTTTTTTTTTTTTCCTGCAGAGATAGCAATAGAGAAATGAAGATCTCCATTGCTTTTAACATATCCTGCTATGTTTTACGAGTTGAAGAACTCGTATAACATAGCAAGATATCAAAAAAAATGCAACAGAGGTCTTCATTTCAATGGAGAAAGGAAGATCTCTGTTACTTTTTTAATATATCTATTCCAAACATATCATGCAATAGAGGCATACAACATTAGGGAGAAAGCTTTGTGGAACCTTTTGTGTGTTGGATATAGACATATACACACACACACACACACACACACACACACACACACACACACACACACACACACACACACACACACACACACACACACACACATATATATATATATATTAGGTTATGCATTAGCATTAATGTTCACAAGGATACAAGTCTGAAACTGAAATGTATGCCATCATGTCATGACAGCAGTCCTCAATGACATGGCCAAAAACCTCAATACTCTCCCTTTAATATAGTAATATAATATTAATATCCAAAAGGTGAGAAATAAAAATATACTTCTTAAATCCACAAACCAAGATAGTGTAGTGGTCAGAGTCCCAGCTTTCCATGCAGGCATACACGGTTCAAGTAATATAGCAGGCAATCCAAATTTTAATGGGAAAGCAGTGTTAAAAGTGCTATGTTCATATTAAAATATGTGGTAAGTTATTTTTGTCACCCAAGGTAGTGTAGCTGGTGTAACATGGATGTGTGAGTGCATATAACATGTGAAAACACCCATGTATACATGTCACCAATACGGTATAGTTACACCCCTTGCTACTGTAATGGAAGCACATACAGCCATGTCATGTAATGGAAATCATATACACTTACTAAATTAAGTCATTAGTGTGGTATATTATGAGAAAGAATTGTGAGCAATGCTTAGCAATGCTCAGCAGGTTAAGAGCACATTTCTGTTGTCCTCACCCCTCCCTCTGGGGTTTGAGTGTCCAAATTCACCACCAAATTCCGTACAAATGCACAGCTGTTGCTGTATAAGAAATGAAAAGATATGTTCCTTCCATACACCTGTCCTGCACATCCGTAGCTATCTGTTATATTGTTCATCCCTCTGACTGTCCCTTTTCCACAACTTTCTTATAACCCCTTTCTCTTTTCTTTTAAAGAATCAGTGCGGGTGTAAGTGGGAGTAAGAGCAATAAAATTACCAGCACTGCCAGTGCCCTGTAAACCATAGTCAAAGCAATGTACCACAACACCATTTGAGCTGTAGAGATTGCTGATGCTTTTTCAAACATATGATCATTCATCAGAACGGAAAGATTCCATAGAATCCGTCAGGTTTTGTATTTATACATATACACATGTATATATGTATGGAGATGAATATATATGGACAAATATATACATAATATAAATAGTGATACACATATACAATATACAGATATACATAAATAAATATCTATATCTATCTATCTATATATATATATATATACATATATATATATATATATATATATACACACATACATATTATATATATATATATATATATATATATATATATATATATATATATACTATACAGATCTTGAAAAACATATATATATATATATATATATATATATATATATATATATATATATATATATATATATATATATATATATATATATAGTCATACCTCAGAACCATATATATATATATAAATCTTGTGCAGAAAGATTAATTAATTAACTAATTGAATTATTGTATCAATGAATGTCTTATAAAAGGAACAGTTGGGGTTTTGTTAGTCATCTGATGAAGTCTGGAATAGGGCAGCATTATATGGTGAGTAGTGGTTGAAGTTCGTGTTTTTGTGTTTTGGAGAGCTGCACCAATAAACTTGTTGTTTCTGCACAAGATTTACTTGCTGGTTCGCCGTTTCTTTTGGATTTCTTGGTCAAGTTGCACAGTTGTTTTTTGTTTACCTCAGAACCATAGTTACCAACCCCTTACTGCAAGAAATCTGGTCCACGGCTGTCCAGATGGGGGGACAATGGGACCAAACTAGGGACATAAATCAAATATTGCTCTTATAAATGTATAATGTTATCAGAGTGACAGGGTTTGTTTTAACATACATGTTCTGAAGGATGTTTGTTCTGAATCTGAAATGTATGTCATCATTTACTGCCAGAAATCTTCAGATCCTCACAGTGATTTATCACGGATATGAAAAACATGAATCTGTGGAATAGACCAGAAATATTAGCAATACACCTGGACATACTGCAACAATCCAGACAGTCCGAGGTAGGCTCAGACCCCCTTAATACAATGAACACGGGCCAGGTCTGACAAAGTGGGGGAGAAAGCCATGGCAATAGTGACATATCTAAAATACTGGAGTAAATAAGCTGACACAGTTGCTGCAGTAACACCCTCATGTCTGTCCTAACATATATTGACTTAAATAGCACAAGTCCAACACACAATTACTTCCCACTAGTTAGTGACTGAAATCCTCACATCAGCCCACTGATGTGTCAGAAATACACAACACTTTTGGGGGCCAGGCAACACTACGTTCTATAAATATCTGGACATAACATCACATTATGGAAACTACACTCAGCTGCTAAACATGTCACCAAGCACTGTCCAAACTACAGTCAGACTGACACAACACTAACCCAAATCTGCTGGGGGGAATTACACATGTATTGGCAAATATATCAGGCACTACAGGGATGTCAAAGCACTGAAAAACAGGCACCAGTGTGAAAGTTCATACCCACAACTAATTCAACCACAGTCACAGTGACATACCAGTAAGCCAAAGGAATCATACAGTATAAGCACTGTGTGAACAAAAACATCTCAACATGTTTGCCACTTACACACTAACCCCACATATACTGGCCCAATTCACAGTGTAGTATGATGCCTTACTGGTGTATGGGACATGTCTCAGTCTGTCTCTACAAACATATACAGCCAATAGACCACCAGAAACAGGAGCAGCATGCACAGGCAAATAGAAAAGGAGCTGTAATGCATAGATACACACCCCTGCCTACACAGGCCAAATAACATTGACACAATACACTGCTACACAATCCGGACAGTCTGTCAATAATTGCCAGAAATACACAGACCTCTCAAATGCACAGAGTCCCACAGAATGTCCAAGCTTTCCCCTCATATATAAGGCCTCTTCCACATAACATGTTGGGCAGTCTGATACATCACTGGGATAATGTCAGGAATGCATCCACTAAATAATCATATACCATACCTACCATCCTCTTACTGCATGACATCTGGACAAAGCTTGACATAATTGTGGGACAGAGGCCCAAAAACAGGGGCATATTTGAAATATCGCTGCTATAAACTGAGAATGTTGCTGTTGTAACAGGGTTAGTTGTAACATATCTTTTCTGAGGGATATGAGGTCAGAAACACAAATGGATGTTAGCAGTTACTAACTGCAATCCCCAGAGTATGCTACTGATTTTCCAAAGACAAAAAATGTCTGAGGAACACACCAAACATATGAGTCCAAATTCTGGCCATTCTGTGGATATCCCTACAGGTGAGAGTTATGTCAGACACAAATCCTGTTAAACTAGCATTACTCTAAATGTATAACAGCAATACTTACATTCCGTCTCTATGTCTGGAGCATCCTCCCCCAGTCTGTTGGCCTGTCTCCACAGATATGGTTGTAAGAGGTATTTTCAAATACCCTCTGTGATGCTGTTGTTCACATATCTCCATGAAGTCCTCCTCATTGGCAAGGAAAAGGGTCAATGCTCACATGACGTACTCAATGACAGGAGTGTGTTGCCATGCCATTGGCTATATGAATAACAACACAGCTGTCCTGCATACAATTATCAAGTGGGGGACACCAACTGGTGCACAAGCCATCAGCTGCTCATGAGCATTACCTACAAAAGGCAAGGTGCTACCTATGCAAAACAGATGTATACCCTAAATCCTTAAGAGAGAGAGAGAGAGAGAGAAGCAGTGAAAAGAAAAATAAAAGCCAAGCAAGACAACCACCTACACATAAATAAAACAAACAGGTGCGTCAAACAAGTAAGCATGCAATGGACTGCAGTAGGGCATATGTAAGAAGGGGACATAGGAACTCTAATATATATGTCTCAACAAGACTTGCCCTACTGATATATTGCTGATCAGAACCTATGGCCATAGCATCTGGGTCTGTCTGCAGTGACATAGATCATATGTTATGCCCCTGCATCACCCCAGGAAAGGATGGCTCACATATGACTACTACTGCAGTATGTGTTGAACATTACTGACTGTGACAATGCTAGGCCAACTATTGGGATGTTGTACATATCCATATCTTACTTGTGAATACAACCATTGTATACTTGGTTGTCTCAGAAATGTGAGAGACCTATACATGTTCTTTGCATAGTAAAGAACTGTTGCACATGTGTGTGTTGAACTGCATGTGATATACTGAGCTCATACCATTAAACTGTCTAGTGTTATGCACACTGGCCATATGTGTTTCTCATATTTGTAGTCCTTTATTCATACAGTTGTGTAACATCTGGCAGATTATTGGCAAATCTGTGAAGACTGACATTACAACATCTCTTTCTTTTTCTTTTGGCTGTTTTCATTAGGGGTCACCAAAGTGGATCATTTATTGCCATTTTTGCCTATCCTCTGCATCTTGCTCTGTCACACCAACCACCTGCATGTCCTCTCTCATCATATCCAGGAACCTTATCTGAGGTCTTCCTCTTTTCCTCTCACCTGGCACCATCATCCTTACCATCTTTTTCCTAATATACTCAGCATCCCTTTGCAACACATGTCCAAACTGATGTAATCTTCCCTCTCTGGCTTTGTCTCAAAATTGTCCAATATGGGCTGACCCTGTCATATACATACTGATACTCCTGTCCGCCCTCATCACAACCAGTGCATATCCTAACATCTGTAACTCTGCCACGTCCAACTCTGACTCCTGCCTTTTTGTCAGTGACACTGTCGCCAAACCATATAACATAGCTGGTCTCATTATCCTGTTGTAGACCTTCCCTTTCACTTTTACTGGTACTCGTCTGTCACAAATCAGTACTGACACTCTTTTCCACCCTCTCCATCTTGCCTGTACTCTCATCCTCACCTGTCCTCTACAGTTGTCATTACTCTGAAATGTTGATCCCAATCATTTATAGTCGTCCACCTTTGCCAAATCTACTCCCTGCATCCTCAACATTCGACTACCCACCCTCTCATTCACACACAGATATGCTGTTGTAGTCTTGCTGACCTCCATTCGTCTCCTGTCTAGAGCATATCTCCACCTCGACAGGGTCTCCTACATCTGTACCCTACTCGCAGTACAGGTCACAATGTCATCTGTAACCATTATAGTCAACAGGGACTCCTGTATGATCTTGTCAGTCAACCTGTCCATCGCCATTGCTAATAAGAAAGGGCTCACAGCTGATTCCTGATGTCATCCTACCTCCACCTTAAATGCATCCATCACTTCCACTGCAGACTTCACTGCTGTCACACTACCCTTGTACATATCCTGTACCATTCTTACATATATCTCCGCCTCTCATGACTTCTTCATACAATACCACAACTCCCCTCTAGGCACCTTGTCATATGCTTTCTTTACATCCAGAAAGACACAAAGCAACTCCTGACCTTCTCTGTACTACTCCATCAACACTCTCAGAGCAAAAATCACAACTGTAGTGCCCTTATCTGGCATGACAACATACTGCTGACCTGTACTCATCATCACCCAGCTTAACCTAGCTTCCACTACTCTTTCCCATGACTTCATGCTGTGACTGATTAATGTTATCCCTCTGTAGTTACCACAGCTCTGCACATCAACCATATTCCTAAAATGGCATTTAAACACTTTCTCTCCACTCCACATGCAACTTCTCACTTTCCAAGATATCATTACACAATCTGATGAAAAACACCACTGCCATTTCCCCTAAACACCTCCATGCTACCACAGGTATGGCATGTGTACCAACAGGTTTTCCACTATTCATCCTCTTCATAGTGATCCTTACTTCCTCCTTGATAAGCCATTGCACTTCCTGATTCACCATACCCACATAATCCAATCATCCCTCTATCATTCTCTCCATTCATCAGCCTCTCAAAGTACTATGTCCATCTGCTCAACACACTCTCCTCGCTTGTGAGTACATTTCCCTCATTATCCTTTATCACCCTTATCTGCTGCACATCTTTCCTGGCACAGTCCCTCTGTCTAGCCAACTGGTACAAGTCCTTTCATCCCTCCTTAGTGTCCAACCTGTCATAAAAGACATCATATGCCTCATTCTTAGCCTTTGCCACCTCTCTCTTTGCCATGCACCTCATCTCCATATACTCCTGTCTACTTTCCTCATTTTTCAGACAGTCCCACGCCTTCATCCCCAAACTCTTTCTCTGTATACTGTATTGTACTTCCTCTGTCCACCACCAGGTGTCTTTGTACTCCTTCCTCCAGCCACATGTCACACCAAGAACCTTTCTAGCCATCTCCCTTACCAGCTCTGCTATACTTACCCAGATATTTGGTAAATCGTCATTGCCACCAAGTGCCTGTCTTAACTCTTCCCTGAACTCCACCTCATAATCACCCTTTTCAAGTTTCCACCATTTGATCTTTGGTGCTGCCCTCACACTCCTCCTCTTCTTGATCATCAACGTCATCTTACAGACCAACAGTATCTGCTGTCTAACTATACTGTCCCCTATCACCACTTTACAGTCTCCAATCTCCTTCAAACTGGCCCTCCTACACTGGACATATTCTAGCTATGTGAATCTCCCTCCATTCTTGTATGTCACCCTATGCTCCTCCCTCTTGTTATAGTATGTATTCACCACAGCCATGTCCATCCTTTTTGCAAAATTCACTACCATCTCACTGTCTGCATTCCTTTGCTTAACATCATACATACCCATCACTTCCTCATCCCCTCTATTCCCTTCAACATGTCCATTCAAATCTTCTGCAATCACCACTCTCTCACCCTTGGGTACAGTCCTCAACATGTCATCCAATTGACTTCACATTCCTCTTACTCATCCATCGCACAACCAACTTGCATAGCACATTTACTAACAGCATTCAATTTCGTGTCTTGCACACACAGTGTATCAAACTTCCTTCTGGCCATCATATCAGCTAGTTCTGTCCCTATACCAGTCATACTGCCAGCATTAAATGTTCCTACCCTCCCTAGCACACTCCTAGCCTTTCTCTTCCCTTCTTGCCATATGAGTGTTGGACATCTTGCAGGGTATGTCTGTCAATGCAAAGGCTATTGTGCTATCGAATGACTCAGGTGTGTTACAGCAACATGAGGACAGTGTCACTAATTTTGTCCCCTTGCCCCTATGTATGTGTGGCATCCTACAGATGTCCTGCTGTAACAGGTGAAGAGGGATGAGTGGACATCAGGGGTGTGAGTGCAGTGTGCCATACTGACATAGAACAGAAAGGTATATCCGGTATTACCTGTGCGCATGTCAGTATGAGTAGGTGTATCTGGCTGCCTCATAACAACAGACATGGGATGCAAAACATCAGTTAAATAAGCTGTACATGTTGTATATGTGTAATTTTAGTTACTGTGCATTCAACAGAGTTCGATTTCTACAGCTACTGGTTGTTGCATTGCCCTGACACAGACATGGGTAGTAGAATAAGCATGAATATCATGTTGACATGTTAGAGGTGTCCAACCATGTTATGAGCCTTTGTCCATGCCTATTGCACACAGCCATATGACCACCAACATGGCTGTATGGACTCAGCAATACTTTATCTGTAAAACCTGTTTCCACCAAAGTAAAGTAATCCCCTTTGCTGGACAGCAGCAATACACACAACACATAATCGGCTGCTATGTCAGCTGTACAGGTGGGTCTATGTTAAAACAACAAAAAGTATAAATATCGAACGCTCGGATGAGCAAAAACACATATGATCGAAATTGCTATCGTGGAGGGCTGCACCTCCCCACACCCCCCTTAAAAATATATTCCAACTCTGAGATTACATTACAGTGAGGAAAGGGCAAATTTTCCAATCTTCACTGTACCGTGAACTCACAATATCAATGTTGATCATATGTGTTTTCGCTCATCCGAGTGTTCGATATTTATACTTTTCATTGTTTTAACATAGACTCGGACAGGTTAGAGCAGGTGCAGGCACCAACTTCGCAGTGAGCCAAACTTTGTCTGACCAATCATATGAGATCCTAGGTGGATTATTGCAAGGCTAATTATGAACAGAAATTGGACACATCCACCAAGGGCAATCACAAGGCCGTCTTTACATATGTCTGCAATCTCAGAGGTGACAACACAACCCACCCTGTAATGGTGGTCAATCACACAACATACACACCATAGCTATAGGCAACGTGCACAGCACCTGCTCTCCTCCCCTCATCATATGGGAGCAGGTGCATACTGCCTAATCAAAGTCAACAAAAGCAAGTCTCCATGGGACCTAAGAACATTACTGTATGCATCCTACATGAACTCAAGCATATGCTTCAAGCTCCATTACACACTGTATGCAAGCAAAGCCTGAGCACCATTGGCATCCCTTCTGCAAAGAAGATGTCCACTGTCATCCCTCTACACAAACATGAATGATGAATGGTGGTTTGTGCAATGTACTGGCTGTCATTGGTGGGAACAAGTTTGGCCAGAGCCATCAAAATATGTGGGAGCGAACTACCCTGTGGGATGAACTTCTCCACAGAGTCAATACCTTAGACCACTATGACTGCACATATGAGCAGGTCAGGCATAGTTCAATTGACCTACTACATCGTGTCCGGCAGAGGGCTGCTGCCATTGGGAGGGACCATTCCATAACAGGTGGGGGCCCACCTACACAGGCCCCACTTAAACCAATGGAGGAGCTCCTTGCCAACATGGGGGTAGCCCCCACACAACAACCATCACATGTAACACTAGTTGTGGATGTGGATGGCACGCAGGCAACAGGCGAGGAATGTCCAGGTAAGGCCACAGTGCACATAATGTTAATATTGTAGCACTAATACTGTCTGCTATAGAGTATCTAAATGCAGATTTCAGGTAAAACTGCATTTGTGGTTGGGGTTTAGTAATGCACACAAGTGCACATCTGTGGTGAAGGATAGAAAATTGTGTACTATCACAGCTTGTGATGTACAAGTTCAGAAAAGTAGCATTCATCTTATAACACTGCCAAATGTGAGTCTGCTGACAATATCTCTCCCCCACAACTACATAGGTACCACTGGCCTGCATGTGGGACAGCAGCCTCAAGCTGGTGAGTATATGATTTTCCTGTTGTGGCTCACCACTACCGCAGTAATGTTGAGCTCATGCATGTGATAATGCACACACTTGTTATTTTCAGCTATTCTGCAATATCTGCATGTTCACTTGTGTTGGGGTTAACTGCAGTGCATCACAGTGGTCATCACAGAGGCCTACTTGCAGGAGATGTCACATATCTGTAGCATACCTCACAACCTGTCATTGCATGAAATGTGGCAAAGATTGACAACATGGGGATGCAAAGGGCTAGGGACATAATTTATAACTTAGTGCTATACAGTGCATATAAAAGGTGTACACACACCTGTTTCAATGGCAGGTATTTGTAAAATACAAAAATGAGAGCAAAAGAACACAATTCCAAACCCTTCCAAACTTTCATGTGACCTAGCATCTGTACAATTCCATTGTTAAATGTTAGGGAAACAATTATGACACATGAAAAATGTACAAGAAGCTGGATGCATACGTGTGGCCAGGCTGAAGGTACTACTGTGGTGAATTAGCTTTACATATGATGACATCATTACATCTTCTTTGGAACACATCCACCATCACTGACAGAGACTCGTTGATTAACAGCATAGAACAGTCAGCTGTCCTACCAGGATTATCATAACATTTACTCAGTTGCCTGCCACAGCAACAGCCATTGTTTGCATAGAGCTTACAAAACAGCATGGGGATCACATCTGTAAGAGGTATCAGGAAAGAGAAGGGTACACACACATTTCCACAACATTGCATATACCATAGAACACAGTGAAGAAGTCATCAAACAGTGGTGAAATATGGGTCAACAGTGACATTGCAATGAAATGGACATCATTCCAAATGTATGGAAAAACAAGACCCACACTGGTCATGGAGCAACAGTAATGGATTTGCAGGCACTTTGGCAAGTACTGCTTGTGTACTACATATGACACCAATCTCCTGTATCCTTCACATGTCTGGCCTATGAGGTAGGGTTGGAAGATGGCAGCCTTGTCACACATATAACAACATCCAGGTCAGGCAAATGTCTCAAGAGCAATACATCAGGCCTCCCAAATGCATGTGGGGAAATGTGATATGGTGGAAAAAGACCAGGGTTGCACATTTTGGCCACAATATTGGCAGGTTTGTTTGGCACATTAACATGACTGTACATCGCCAAAGAACACCATCCCCATGGTGAAGCATGGTGATGGCAGTATCCTGCTTTGGGGTTGCTGTTCATAAACTAGTAGTGTGCCTTTAGCCAAGGTGGAGGGAATTACGAACAGTACCAAATACCAGTCCTTTTTGGCCCAAAATCTTCCTGTGTCTGATAGGAACCTCTAGCTGGGGAGGAATTACACCTTTCCACATAACAATGACCCAAACCATACATCTCATATCCAAACATGGATGTGTTCACCACAAGACAATACATGATTTGGAATGAAGCAGTCACAGTCCACATCTACATCCAATAGAGAACCCACGGGGTGCCCTGCAGAGGGCATTGCAGAAGACATGCCCTTGCAATCTGATAGAGTTTGAGGGATTTTGCAGGGAGAGTGTACAATTTTGGTAAGCCGAGATGTTTCATGCTGATGCACACCTTCCCAAGAGGACTGACTGCTGTTATGATATTCAAAGGTGCTTTAACAAAGTAGTACTTTAAGAGTGTGCACAGTCATGCAACCAACCTATTGTATGTATTTCAAATTCTATATGTCACCCCTAACAAATATGTCTGTTCTTCTATTGGATTGACAGGTTATAGGTCACAGTAAAGGTCTGAATAGTTATCGCATGATGTATGTGGTCTCATGTCATATATCAGACAAACCTGGCATGTTAATGGAGGTGTCTACACTTATGATATCCACTGTAAGCTTGGGAGGTTGTTGCTGTAACTAGTTCTGTTATAACACACATGTACTGCAGGTTTTAGTGTGAAACCCAAATTATGTCATTAGTTAGTGACACCAGTCCTCAGATCATCCTGGTAGTGTGTCACACTAACACAGGATTTATGAGGAACAGACCAGAAATATGAGCCACACATGTACACATTCAGAAACACTATACACAGTTGAGAGGTATGTTCTGTAGGAGTTGCCATTGTGCTATACAGGTGAACAGCAATTATGTGTACATGGATGCAGTGTGTGCCACTTGAAGGCCCTTCACCTACTAACAGTAGACATAAATCACAGAGGTGTAAATAAGTAATGACATTAATTGGAAAGGGCTGCACTGCATAATGTAAAGTGTACGTAGTGGTCTGACTGTGTTATGGATGTCACCATTTGGCTGTTGTGAGGTCTGTGTAATGCCTGGCTGTCACCTCACATGTGTGCATGTGCCTGTGTGTGTGTGTGTGTGTGTGTGTGTGTGTGTGTGTGTGTGTGTGTGTGTGTGTGTGTGTGTAGCAGCAAATGCAGTGCAGGTAGTAATTTACATATGTTGTCCCCCCCAATGGTGGTCATGATGGTCATGCTCCCTCCTACTCAGAATCTGATGTCAGTGTCTCTGCAAACTCTGACAATGATGATAGTCATAGTCAGGCACAGGTGGTTTTGTCAGGGGCTGAATCTGTGCCATGGGTTGGCATCCAACAGTACTCCCCGCACGCAGTCCCAATGCCTACACAAACTCTGTCCTCAGTAGCCACAGATAATGGAGAGTTGACAAGTGGTGGCATGGAACAGGCTAGTGTGGTGACTATGGCAAGTGTGACTGCAGCCAGTATCCATAGCAAGAGTGCTAGTGAGGTCTCACACAGGTAGATGGACAGGGGTGCCCAAAGGACAACTGCTGCTCATCAAGCCACTGTCTTATGTGCCACAGCAGGTGTCACCAGATGCATGTTTTGTGCTGCAATGGATATACAGGCATGTAGTGAATGCAGCACCAGACACATACTCAGGGTGGTGCATGAAACTCTTCCTGCTTTTCGTGGTGAAATACATGACCTAGTCGAGGCTACAAGTCAAAATACTGAGGTCATGAATACACGGTGGGGTGAGATGCTGGCAATCCTTGACTGCGCTATGTCTATGATAGAGCATGTGGTGTGTGATGGGCATTAGCCACATGGTCATAGGTTGGCAATGACATCAGCTTACAGTCTATGGGGCCATGCTTCTTCACACTCCTGCACTAGCAATGACACCAGCATTACTGGAGGGGGAGTGCTGTCTACATCATTGTTGTCTACATCACACTGGAGGAGGCCAGGGGTACATGGTCCTGGCCGGTCCCATCAGGGATAGGGATCCAGCAGACAACAGTCACCCTCAAGAAGCAGTACTGCATCTGACCTTGAGCCTGGTGGTGCCAGTAAGAGCAGTGGCAGAACTAGTTCCTGTGCCCATGGCCAGAAATGGTGAACTGGACAGCTGTCCAACATACCCCTGTGTAGGGAACCACATGACATGACTGTGTGCATACATACACCACATACATCTGCACCACACACAGGTCACCCCCAGACACACACAGCACTTCTGCGCAGGCCACCTACTGTGTACACCTTCACACACACACACACACACACACACACACACACACACACACACACACACACACACACACACACATGATGTCAACCATATGACCCTGCCTAGGCCTCTGGCAAACCCACACCACACCCTGTGCATATGATGATACCTGTGCCACATAACATTGATGTAGAGACATGCTAATATGGGTTTGATGCACAGGGTGAATGTACTACAATGTAGCTATGTAATACTGTGTAAGGTGTTGTCTGCTTGCATTTGTTGTGGGTACACAAACAGGTGTGTGTACCTTATTAGCTATAATGCATTATTGCTGTTAGTACCACTGATTGCCTGTAGTCTGACATGCTATATTCTGTTTGTCTTCCAGGTGTCTGTAGGCTGTGGCCCTGCAGATATGACCAAGATGGTGTATGGCAGAGTGGGAATACACCACCCATGTCATTGGTAAGGTACACTTTTATATGTACATCTACCAGGTGTGTATGCATGCAACAGTGTGACCTTCCATACATACCCCTGTCAAAGACAGGTAGCCTTCATACATGCCACCTCAGTGTTGTGTACTACCACAAGCTAATATATACAGAACAGGTTACTACAGTACTGTCAACAGGTCCCTCACAACCATAGCCATTGCATTAACCACAACAGATTCAGCTGGCAACACCTGTTGGCCCTGCCATTTCTTTCCCATACACCCAACCCTGATGCAGTTGGTGAGGGCATGCATGAAATGTGTCAGACAGGTTTGTGCTATGTATTCATGAGTTCACAGGGTGGAACATGGCAACAAAATGGTATATCTTTTGCATACACAGTCAGGACTGACACAGGGGATATGCATACAATAACACGAACACTGTTGACAATAGACAGATTATTAAAGGTACATATCTACTTTGATGTACTGTACTACTACATACATAACATGCCCCACATATATGATATGCATGTGACATTACCCACTACCAGTTATAACACATACTGTTGTGAATGCCCTCATAGATGTTGAGTTAACCCATAAGAAATAGCATCTGGAATCATGTATTGCTCCTACAAGCCTGGACAAATGTTATGGTAGCAGTCATTGTATCAGCATGATGTTTCAGTCAGGTATGATACCTGATGCTGCCATATGTGTCAGTACACTCACTGTGGCCTATTTGGCAACAATATCACATACATGGGCATTGTTAAGGGACACAGACCACTTATAGGTTGCAAACATCTGGATATTCCATACATATCTGTACATAGGACTGGTATGGCCTGTATAATGGTTTTACATGCTGCATGTGAGGCAGATGCCATTACCAAACTATATAAAGTAATGCCATCAGGAGGTGGTAACTAGCTGTGTATGGTACACACATCAAAATGGTATAAGCCACACACTATTCAATTCTCACACAAACACAGACACACACACACACACACACACACACACACACACACACACACACACACACGCACACACACGCACACACACATATGTCAGCATTGAGACTAGAACTCCTACCTATTTATTTATGATTACTGCAGTGTTAAACAGTTATCAGACATGTCGCACAGCTTACACAATTTCACCCAGACCAAAGGTACTTCTAAGGTGAATGACATTAACAGTACTAGTAAATTAGGGTGAAGGGATATGTGGAGGGTGGTACACAACTAAAAATGATATAAACCACACAGTACATTATTCTCACACAAACACAAACAGTTGCTAGTATTGAGATTAAAATTCCTACCTATCTAATTATTTCTACTACACTGTTGTGCTGTTATCAAATGCACCATGGAGCTTATGCAATTTTACCTTATCCAATGGTACTTCTAAGGTGAATGACATCAACAGGACTAGTAAATTAGGGTGGGGGATGTGTAGTGGGTGGTACACAACTCAAAATGGTATAACCCACACAGTATATGATTCTCACACAAACATACACACACACACACACACACACACACACACACACACACACACACACACACACACACACACACACACACGCACACACACACACACACACTTGCCAGTATTGAGATTAGAAATCCTGCCTATCTGATTATTTGTACTACAGTGTTATGCAGCTACCCACTACAGAGCTTACTGGACTAACAACTGGCCCAAGATGCTGAAAACTGCACAGCCACAGCTGAGGTAAAGTATTACAGGTGGCAGAAACTCAGCTTCAATTTTCCCTTGGATATTGCTAGTTCTTTCTCTCTTCCACATCTAATAGCATACTAGCTTTGCGCTTCAACAGGTTATTGTAGCAGTATGTGTAATACACCTAGGAGCCACCAGCAGTAGTCGTTCCTCACAGAATTAGCCACAGTACTTAGTAGTTATGACCACCCCTCCTGGCATGATTGATGAGTGGTTTTTCCTGCTTTTGCTCATTAACCTGGTGCACTTGGCCATTATGAGGCACTGTTGCAACTGCCTCATGTACACAGACAACCCTCTCCTCTAAATTCTAAACACTCAGACTTGTGAGAGTTACCCCTATAGCACCAAAGTTGGAAATATGCACTCTCCAGCAAAGACTGGACTAGCTGGTCAAGAGGATGAGGTCAACACCTGCACCACACTATGTGGAATATATAGCTTGCCACAACACCCACTATCACAGCCCTGACATACACTCACAGACCACACACCCACCTTCACAGATGCACTCAATGGATATTTACCCAAACAGCACAGACCAGCAAGACAGACAGACACTTGGCCACCACAAAACAGCACATGCCAAAGGAGACAAAGGTCACCTACACAGTGTGCCCATCAACCTAAGCCTGTAAGGCTAACCAACTTGCCCAATACAGTAATCATGGGTGACTCAATACTGAGGCACACAGATGTCCAACTCACTAGGTTGAATATGGAAAAGGTAACAGCCAGCTGTCTATCACATGCCAGCATCCAACACATGACACACCCAGTCAGGTCACTCCACGACTACAAGTATCACTCTGTCATCATCCATGTGGGTGTGAATGACCTGAGATGCACCACCTTGGACTACATGACAAGAGACATGGTTGAGCTTTTGGATTATGTGGTCCAGGCAGGTATGACAGTAGCCCTGAGCAGTATCCTACTGTCACCCAGAATGATGCTTCAGTAGTATCAACATATGATTGACTTCAACATTAGCTTTCATGTTGTTTGTGATTCATGGGGGATCCAGTCTTGCGCTCTGCTTATAATAACATGATTGACAGATCTCAATGCCTTGCCAGAGATGGTCTGCATCTGTCACCCCTGGGTTTCCAGGTACAGGCTAAGTCTCTTGTCACCCCTATAGTGCCTTTTTAGGCAGTGTTCCAAATCCCATTACCACTGTAACAGCTAGACATGAATGCAATCTGAGGGACATGCTGCTCAACAATAGACATCTAACTCTCAAGATGCAGTCACTCAAACCACTCCTCAAAATGAAGAACATTGACAGTTGTGCTGTAACGGAGACCTGTTTCACAGCAGTAGACAGCAGACCTGCACTAACAGGCTATGATGCATTTCACAGCTGTCAGACCCAAAACATGGATCACAGCTCCACAGGTGGGGGTGTCCCCATATTTATAACAGATATGCACACCTCCAGACTAGTATCTCAGCATAATGCATCTGAAATACTTTAGGTACAACTGACTTTGGGTAATAGTGCAATCCAGGTCATAGCCTGCTATGGGTCCACATCCATGTCCCTAGACTGTCAATCCACATTCTTCAACATCATGGCATCTATCAAGGTCCAGCCCAACACTGACATAGTAAGAGACTTCAACTACCCCTCCGTCAACTGGGAAAAGTAGTCAAGCACCAACAGACTCTCCCAACGCTCCCTGAAATTCATCAGTTCCAATGCCCTGGACCAGCTCATATTGACCCCCAGTAGAGGATGCAACAACCTTAACCTGTGTTGATTACTTACATACGGGACTGTTGCTCAACAACAATAGTCAATCCCTACCTGGTCAGATTCAAACATGATGTAATCACCATGGCAATCCACATCTCACCCACACCCCTCCACAAAGGTACCCACCTTCAAAAACCTCTCCAAAGCTGACTTTGGAGTCATAAAAACAGGGGTGAATGACTTCACTGCACCCATGCCAATGGAAAATAGCTGCATGACTGTCGACTCATAGACAAATGCACTGTACAAACATGTACATGAATGCATGGTACTAGCCATAGCCAACAGAAGCAAGATGCTGTCCTCCAAACACTGGAATCCAATGTGATGGTCCCCTGCCATTACTAAAGTGTACAACAGAAGGAATATACTGTTGTAGAAAAAGGTGGTGTCCCAAGACAGGTAAACCCCCTTATTAGCCTCAACAACAATGTGAGATCCCTCATGGAATCATCTACAGCCAGCTATGAAGGCAGAATTGCAGCAGACCCTGGCAACGATCACAAAGGCATTTGATAGTTATACCAACAACCTCCACAGCTATACCCACAAGTGATGTGAGTTACTGCACAATGTTAACTCCTATCCTGAGCCAATAGATATTGACAACAGTCTTGCCAGCACATTCAGTGCCAGCTCTACCCCTCACTCCCCCCTAAGGGAACAATCACAATGGCAGATGAATGTCATGCGCCCAGCATTACTGCAGCCCAGGGTAGACCTACATTGTCCACAGGCAAGAATACAGCTTCCATGGGACCCAAACATATCAGTGGCTGTGTTCTACATGATGCACAAAGAGACCTGGCACCACATCTGTGTGCTCTGTTCAGTCACAGCTACATCTCAGGCTTTGTTCCTCCAAAATGGTGCACTGCTACAGTCATCCCTCTCCATAAAGGGGTAGCAACTACAGACCCTGGGGATTATTGACCCATTAACTACAACAACTAAAAGAAAGTACCAAAGTTGTACCAGAAAAGAAATGACCAGCCAGTGTACCAAATGAATTTAATAAAACTTTGACATCTCGGCCAAAAGCCTTCAAGTAGTAAAATACATTACAAAACACTTGCCTTAAATATCTAAAACAATTAACACTCAATTATACAATTATATAAACAGCCTCCAATTACATTCTTCATTTAATCCCCTAGGGGATAAAGTATCAAATTTAAGTATGTAAATGGATTCTTTTAATAGCAGTTGTTTTTTAATTAAAATGCAGTCAAACTGAGACACCTTTACTTTTTCCAATATATAATATTATTGGCCCATTAGCTTGATGAGTCTACTATGTACAGGTATGGACCACATCATCAGAGACCTGATTGACAAAGGTAAAGGTAAATTTCTAACTCTAGACTCCACACAGTTTGGCTTTGTGAATGGCAGATCATGCCTGCTCAGCCTGGTTGACTTCTTTGAGTGAGTCACCAGGGCTGTGTATGATGGTAAGGCACTGCATTCAGCCTACCTTGATCTGGCAAAGGCTTTTCATATCATTCCTCAGTCAGGAATTATTGATAAATCCACCAAACTAGACATCAACCCCTATATCAGCAGGTGGGATGCAAATTGGTTCACAGAACACACAGTGTGACAGTGGTAAACTCCAAGTCAGACTGGCAAGCAGTCACGAGGGGAGTCCCACAGGGATCAGTACTGAATAGTCTCCTGTCCAGCACCTAATAATCAGGAGTCTAGCACAACACAGAGGAACTCTGGCTGACCATGTTCACAGAGGACTGCAAGCTGGGAGCCATCATTAACTCCACAAGTGATACAGACATCCTGCAGAAAGGTCTCACTGAGACCAATGACTGGTGTGGAAACCATGGCCTGAAGCTTAACACCACAAAATGCATCATCATCTGCTTTGGTAAAACACTCACTTCCCAGTAAGTACCACATCGATGGGAGCCCAATGAACACTGTAGGTGTTATAAGAGATGTGGGGACACAGGTTGACAGCAACGTCTCCTTCAACCACCACATTGCCACTGTGCTCAGGAATTTCTTCTATGTAGCACATCACATTACCAAGGGGTTTGCATCCAGGAAGACAGAGGTAATCATCTCAGTCTACTCTTCCCTCATTAGACCACTCATCAAGTATTATGGCCCATTTGGCATGTACCTCACTAGACACCTGCAACAGCTGGGGAGGCCACAGAAGTACCTCACAAAGAGGTTCCTAGGCATTAAACACATGCCCTACACAGACAGACTCAGAAGACTCCAGCTATTCTTTATGTCATATCACCTAGTTAGAGCCTGTCTGTGCTTGCTTTACAACGTCATGTCTGACCCAGCTCTTTTAGAAATGCTACATATGAAGACATCCCAATACCTCCATGCCACACATTGCAGAGACTTCTACCTAATTACCACAATCGACACAACATGCTGGTAGGACAAGTAGCTCACCAAGAGACTGCACATGCCTTGGAATACACTTCCCATACATATCATGCAGAGCACCTACCTGACCCTGTTTCACAGAAATCTTGATGAGTGGATGAGCAATAGACTGTTCACCCCAAGGATCACTGCAGTAGCTCTACTTGATACAGACACTTAGAAGTAACACTGGGTGGCACAATGGCAGGGCCTTTTGCATGTGCTAGGCTTGTAAAGACTCCTGAGTCATTAGCCTACTACACACTTATGAACCTATAAGAGGGATGACATCACCAGGACTGATAAAGTAGAGCTGTGGGTGGGAAACATATCAAAATACTTTTGCCTACAAACATACAGACTTTCCGGATACAAGAGTAGAACCCCTGCCTAAGTAGTTATTTGTACTAAAGTGTTAGGCAGTTATCACATGTCCTACAGAGCCTACTGGACTGACAGTTGGCCAAAGGTACTGACATGGGGTGTGACATCAGCAGGACTGATAAAGTAGGGCAGTGGGTGTTAAACATATTAAAATACGTTGTCCTACAAACAGACACACTTACACACATATTTACCAGATGTGAGAGTAGAACCCATCCCTAACCAGTTATTTCTACTACAATGGTAGGCATTTATTGCATGCAATACTGAGCTTACTGGTGCTGACAGCTGTTCAAAGTTGCTGATAAAGAATTACATCATCTGGACTGATAAAGTGGGACAGTGGGAAGTGTTGTGGGTGGGAATGGCATAAAACTGTTTCACCTACAGACAAACACACAACTTCCTCAGTCTTGCACACACAAGCCAGCATTGGGTTTAGAGCTCCTGCCTATCTAGTTACTTGTACTATAGTGTTACACAGTTATCGCATAGGCTACAGAGCTTATAGGGGTAGTAGGTGTGCAATGGTACTTCTAAGATGAATGACAGCAGCAGATCTTGTGCAGTTGGGCAATGTGAAGTGTACTGAGTCGGAACAGTCTGCTAATTCTTAGACACACACACACACACACACACACACACACACACACACACACACACACACACACACACACACAATGTGATATTAACACCCCAACCTCAGTATTATTACACAATGGGGTTCACCTGTTATGCTTGCATGTGCCACTGTTTAAAACCAGTATGCCACTGTCCACAGCAGGACATCACTGTATGCCATTCAGGGTACCCATGTGTGTAACCCATACTGCTGTGTATGTCCCCCTGTTCTCTCTGTCTATCACTGTCTGTCTCTCACTCCCCACATCTATGTGTGTGTATTCTTGACATACATAGTTATCTGTTAGCCATATATATCTGCATCTGCGTCTTGCACAACAGATGTGGATATATCACATATGGGCCACCTACAGCTAGCTGGGGGTAATCCTGTCTGATATGTGTGTGTGTGTGTGTGTGTGTGTGTGTGTGTGTGTGTGTGTGTGTGTGTGTGTGTGTGTGTGTGTGTGTGTGTGTAGGGGCAGTTAAGGTGTACATAGCTGTCTGTATGCACAGATACAGCTACATAATGTAGCCATATAGACCAATGTAGGTTCCAACACGTCCTGTGATTCTCTAAGTGTAAGAGCATGCCCAGTGTGACCTTGTATAGTTAGAATGGGACTCCATTCCATAGATGTGTACTCCGGTCCAGGGTTTTGTGTGCTACAGACATACCTCTCAGAAGTACAGAGGACTTTCCTTGGTGTGATGGTGTGCTGTGGAAGACATTTTCTGACATATCTGTGTTCTGAAAGAGCAATGTATTGTGTCATTACCTAGTGTCAGACATCCTCAAATCATCACAGTGCTTTACCAGAGGAATACTAGTCATACGATGCGTAGACTGATATTATAATGGCAGCTATGTACATTCTTCCCCAGCAAGGCCGGTTGGGAGGTGTGGCTACAGCCAATTGAGTGATAGTCCAGCAACTTGTTGATATACTTGCTAGGGATCTTCTGCTTCTGTGGTATCTGTGTAACCTGAGATGTGATATTCTGGTGTGGCCATACCTGTCTGCTGTACATTTTTTGGCAGATTGTCCGGGTGTTTGGCTAGAGGTTTTGTCCAGTCTACATAAACGTGTTTTTATGGCACATTATTTCAGTATAATTGAAGGGTGATGTTACAAAATATTGACAGACATTACTGTGTCAGCCTACATAACCTTCAGACAATTACTGCTACTGCAAACCCCTCACCCTACCAACTTTCTCAGTATGTCAGGGCAATATTTATCACACATGCCTATCATTGTCCCTTTGTTCCACATTTACTTCTCCCTTTTTTAGACATGTTGCTGTCAGAGGTTTAGTGTTATGGGTGTGGGTACAGACTGCATTGTACTGTGCAGGCATGTCCATTATATAGAAAAGTAGACATAAAACAAGGAAAAAAGCCATATTGACAATGACCACTAGCAGCAGTACCAAGAAGCATGATTATTCACAAAAGCCCTAGCACCTTGACTACACAGTCCTCAAGAAGTCCATTATATGTGTAGAGTATTTCACATAGCACTGTGACTTTCAGGTATGTTAGTGGCAGAGCAATAGGTGTCACTGACATGCAAAATCATTGGGGCTGCAGTTATCTGCACATGGGCCTATGACAGACAACCTGTACCTAGGGCAGTACAAGATGAGAGCCAGGAGAATATGCTGGCCAGATTCTCACAGTATTGACCACACATGGACATAGCTCATTGACCCCTGCATATTGAGCACATGCAACATGTTTTCATGTGTATTGTAACAGCCCTATCAATCTGTGTTATGCTGCTATTTCCCTGCAAACATACATGTTACTGCATTTACAGGTGCATAGGTAGGTACTAGGCTATCTGCCTGAAGGCATTATAAGCCTAGTCAGAATGTGTTGGCTTTCGCCGCCCCCTTAGATTAGTTCTCTGTGCTTCTGTCCAGCAGAGCCACTGAAGTGATCCCTGGGGTAAACTTTATGTTTCCCATCCACTTGTCAAGGTTTCTCTTGAAGAGTGTTAGCGAGGAGGTCTGCCTAATGTAGATTGGAATCTTGTTCCAAAGCATGGGAAGTCTCTGGGACAGAAATCTATCCCACCAGCACATCTTATTTATTGTTGTGGTGAGGTTTAGATCCCTAGAGCGTGTGGCTCGAGGGGATAAGGTTTTCTTTAGGTGGAGCATGTCCATCAATTCTGAGTTGGATATGGCCTTGTATGTCAGGCAGAGATCACCTCTGAGTAGGCAATATGCAACTGAGTACAGCTGGAGTTTCTTCAGTCGAGCTGCATAAGGCATCTGTTTGAGGCCAGTGATCCTCTTGGTGAGGTACTTCTGTGGTCTTTCCAGCTGTTGAAGGTGTCTTGTAAGATACATCCCAAATGGGGCGTTGTACACTATGATGGGTCTGATGAGTGATGAGTAGAGGGGCACAATGACCTCTTTTGATCTGGATGCAAACCCTTTTGTGATAAGGTGGGCCACGTAGAAGGATTTTTTAACAACTTTGGCCATGTGATTATCAAAGGAGAGATTACTATCTACTTGGGTCCCCAGATCCCTTGTTACGTCTTACATATTTAGGGGACTACCACCTATGTGGTAGTTTGTGGGTACTTTGTTTTTTCCAAAGGGGATTACTAAGCACTTTTTGGCATTTAGCTTGAGGCCATGATTTTGACACCAGGTATCCGTCTCAGTGAGACCTTTTTGGAGGATGTATGTGTCAGCCGGAGAGTCAGTTATAGCCCCTAGTTTGCAGTCGTCTGCAAACTTAGTCAGCCAAAGTCCTCCTGTGCTTGCCTGTACCTCTGAGAAGTATATGCCAAACAGGAGGGGTCCTAGGATTGAGCCCTGGGGAACACCACTTGTAACCGGTTTAGAGTCAGACCTAGCTCCTGCAACTCTTACCATGTGGATTCTGTCTGTGAGCCTGTTGGCAACCCATCTTGTGACATAGGGGGTTATGTTCAGGCTGGTGAGCTTGTCTATAATACCAGAATTGGGAATGGTGTTGAAGGCCTTTGTGAGGTCTAGGTAGGCTGTGTGTACCACCTTTCCCTCATCTATAGCCTTGGTAACTGTCTCAAAGAAGTCCACCAGGTTTAGGAGGCATGATCTGCCCTTAACAAAGCCGAACTGGATAGGGTCCAGTGTTTGGAGGTTCCCAATGTCTCTGTTAATTAGTTGCATGATGATGCGCTCCATAGCCTTGCAGACCAAGCTAGTCAGGCTTATAGGGCGATAGTTCCCGGAGTTTGTTGTGGCTCCAACTTTGTGGAGCGGAATAATTGTTGCTGTGCACCACTCTATGGGTATGTAACATGTGGAGAGGCTGAGTTTGAACAGTGTGTTACATGAGGGGTTAGTTTGTCTTTGAGCTCATGTAGGACGCAGCCTGGGGCACCATTTGGTCCCATTGATGCTGTATTTTTGGCTTTGGAGAGGGCTGTTTTAACCTGAGTGTCTGTGATTTCAGGGGCACTACATTCTTCTGGTATAGCTATGGGCCCTTTTGGGGGTGAGAGGGGGGTGAAGTTTGTGCTGAACCTGTCTGCCAGGATGTTGGCAATATCAGTTGGTTCAGTGTATTTTGTACCATTCTGCACTAACTCCGAGCAGATCTGAGCATTACCACTTAGATTCCTGACATAGCTAAAGAATGCCTTGTGGTTATCTTTGGAATCCTTGGCAATTTTTTTTTTGAAACGCACCTTGGATGATTTTATGAAAGATCGTAGTTTCTTGCTGATACTGATCAGGGATGTCTTCCCTTCTTGGGATTTTACTCTTTTCTGTACTAGTTTCCTCCTTCTATTGTATAACTTGTTTATAGCAGGAGTCCACCAGACTGGTTTCCTTTTCTTGGAGGAGTGAGTCTTGGTTTTGCTTGGGATAGCATGATCCATGCATTCTTGTAGGTGCCCGTAGAATGCATTAGTAAAGGATTTTTAAGCTTGGACAACTTTATCCTTTAGCATGGGGGCTTTGAAACTTTCCACCTCAGTCTTAAGTGAAGTTTGCTTTTGAAAAGTTTTTCATGGTGGTTTCCTTGTCTGGGGGAGGGGGGTGGAATGTGGATATCCAACGTGATTTGTTTATGGTCAGATCTAACCAGCGAGAGGTTGACCTCCGGTGTGGAGCACCAGTCACCCATGTTGGTGATGGCCAGGTCCAATATGTTGTCACCTCTGGTGGGAGTGTTGACCAGTTGATCCAGGGCACTTGAGTTTATAAATTCTAGAAAATGTTGGGCAAGGGAGTTAGCACTTGAGTAGTTCTCCCAGTTAATGTTTGGGTAATTGAAATCACCCAATATTAGGGTGTTTGGTAGAACCTTTATATTTCCCAGTGTTTCCAGAAATGCAGAATGGGGGTCCTGGGATATGGTGGGTGATCTGTAGCAAGCTACAATTTGAATTGCAGTTTTGCCCATTGTTAGTTGCACGTGGATGATCTCTGAAGCATCGTGCTGTGCTACTAACCTGGAGGTGTGGGTATCCTTGATGAATATGGATATGCCCCCGCTTTTTGTATTTTGGTCCGGGTTCTGTGGCTGAAATGTATGGTATGAGTTGTAGCCTGGTAGTGCTGGGGTGCTCTCTGGAGCCTTAAACCAGTTTGCTGTTACTGTACATATATCGATTTTCTCCATGCTGAGGAGTGCCTCGAGTGTGTGCATTTTGAGGTTTAGACTTCTGGCACTGAGTAGCATTACCCTCAGTTTTTTGTTACTTGTGCTATTTATGGCGGTGAGTTTGTCTTTTGAGCCTTGCCTAAAAAAGGCACTATGCGGGTGGCAAGAGCCTTGGCCCGTACTCGAAGGCCTAAGGGTGACAGGTGCAAGCTATCTCTAGCAAAGCAGCGTGGCTTGTCAAGCATGTCATCCCAGGTGGACAGACACTGGATCCCCTTTGAATGACACCAGAAACTTAGCCAATTGTTGAAATTGATATTTTTTTCTTTATACTGTGGTATCATTCTTGGTGAGGGCAGGATGCTACTCAGGGTCAGGGTCATACCAGCCTGGGCTACAAGATCAGAGAGCTCTTCCATGTCTCTTTTCATGTAGTCTAGGGAGGTATGGCTCAGGTCATTCACACCAACATGGACAATGACAGAGTCGTATTTGTACTTGTTCTGGAGTGACCTGAGTGCTTGTGTTATGATGTGGATTCTGGCACCTGACAGGCAGCTAACAGTAACCTTCTCCTCATTCAGCCTAGTGAGTGGGACGTCAGTGTGCCTGACTATAGAGTCACCTATAAATAGTATGTTGGGTATGTTATTTTGCCTTAAGGGCTGTGATTGCATGGCACACTGGTTTTGTGAAGTATGTGTTTCATGATTTGTGTTGGAGGGGTGGAGGTTGCTTGGATGTCTGCTTTGGAGGTCTCTGTTGTGTCTGCAGATTTTTATTTAGAGCCTCTGAGCATGTTTTCATGTATTTATGTGTGTTTTTTGCCGGTGGTGGTTTAATGGGTCTATGTGAGACTGGTGGTGTGATACAAGTATTTCCCTTCTCCTCTTGACTGTCTGATCCAGCCTTGGGTTGAGAGAGCTTAGCCTCCAGTTTGGCTGTATAATTGCATCTCTCACATGTATTAGTGTTTGGTGGTAGAAGGAGAGGGTTGTCTGTGTACATGAGGCAGTTGTAACATTGCCTCAAAATATCCAGATTCACCAGTTGGACTGGAGAGTACACCTGAAACTGCCCTTTGGACATGCCTGGATAGGTACAGTGAACTGTTTTACTGAATGGCTGGTAAGGTTGAATAAAGAGCCGTGTCCTTCTGTACAGTATAGGAGGGTCTAGTGCTAGGGTTTATAAGTGCTTGCTATGAATTTTGAGCAAGTGCCGGGCTGAGAAATTAATGGCTTGAGTGCTTAAGTTGAAAGTTTGTCTAGTTCCAAGGGAAAAATTGAAGAGGAGACTTTGTGGAGCTGGGAATAGTTATACCCTAGCTAACCGGCAGTGCCTGGCATGCAAAACCGGGCAAATGTGGTATTTATAGCAGGGAAATGAAAGAGATAGAAATTAGCCCAAAATGGCCAATAAACTACTAGTTTCTGGGCTGAAACCACTCCTCAAGGGACATATAGGCTGCTCAAAGCTCCCATCTCTCTCAGGTGAACAGGGAAACTTCCTTCTATCCAAGTAAGGTATGGACAAACACAGAGATTTGTAACACAGCCCTGAATTCATCACTTAACCTGATAACTGGACTATACTAGCTTAGAAAGGCAGAAAACAAGTATATATATATATTTTTTTCAGAAAATAAAACAGATAAAATCAAAAAAATACTTTAAATGGACAGAAAAAGATACTTATTGAGATAAAATCAAAAAAATACTTTAAATGGACAGAAAAAGATACTTATTGTTATATATCCCAGATCAGAGTTGTAGTCAATGCCCATAGTTATAAAACAGGAATAAACACAAATACAGTAAAAACAGATGAATAAAGTGCAAATTATATATATATATATATATATATATATATATATATATATATATATATATATATATATATATATATATATATCAAACAATAGAAAATGAACAAACTGATTTAAACAAGTTACCCAATTAACCAAAAAAAGTTCAAGACTGAACCCTACTCCAGCAGTCTTTAATCAGATAATGTCTAACTGCACACTCCTGCTGCTAGGGTGCAGGAGAACCTTCTCCAAAAAAAAGATGGTCTGGATCAGTGCTCAAGTTATACAAACAAAACTAGATTCAGCAGGCCTAAATCTGGTCTATGCTACAGCAACAAGGCGCACCAATTTCAGAAAGAAACAGTTCAAATAAGCAGGCAAAATAAGCCTATGACCAGAAATTCCCAGCTCAGAAGGGCAGAATCCAGCCTCCCACAAGAATGTAGACCACACCTTCTTAATGTAAAAAACTGGCCCAAGTGCTTAAACCAGAACTAATACACTTTAGAATAACAGACACTAAGCCTTCAATCTAGGGTTGCCACCTTTTAAAATGCCTAAAGTGGGACATTTTTTACAACAAGCAGATTTTTTTTGCAGCAAAACATACCCATGGCCAGTACAAATTATGTTCTTATAACATTTAGGTGTTTCAGATATATAATAACTGTTTTATGCAACTATTACATAAAATATAGGAAATAATTTTGTCCTAAAATCTCAGGACATTTGCCATTTTGCAGGACATAACTGCCCAAAGAGGACTGTCCCTAAATAAAGTGGGACACAGTACCCTACTTCAATCAGCAACTCCCATCTCAGAAGGATTTAAGCTACCTGTCCTGCCACAACAGTGCAGACCACAAACCTTCCTAATCTGAAACAACTGATCTGAAGCCCAAGTGCGTAATCCAAAGGCTTAGAATAAAGCTACAATTTAATTGGCTACTAACAAGCAGTAATAAATGCAACAGAATAAATGCTATTAAGTACTTTTAAGAACAGGCAGCAACAGCAAAATAAGTAATAAAGTAGGAAGAAACACAAACACAGTAAAAGCAGATGAATAAAGTGCAAACATTTTTTTTCTTCTCTCTGCATTAGGTAGAATGAGCTAAAGACACTAGACTGGGAGGAATGTCACAGATCAAATATACAGTAGGGGCAGGCAATTGCAAAGCCACCAAGTATAAAAAGAAAACACCAATAGGGAGGGCAGGGTGAGGGACAAATAGCACTTTCAACACAGATCAGAAGCCAGCAAATATAGATCTAAATCAATCAAGCAAAAGCAATTAGGATACTGTAGAACTTTGGAAAGAAGTGCCAAAAAAATACTTATCAATTCATATTTTGAGTTGTTTCAGTAGCACTCTCAGTCAGAACTCAATTAGATTCAAGCAATGAATGCAGAGGTAACAAACAGGGAATCTTAATTATACTAGCAAGCCTTGAGACAGTCAGATAAAACACACAAGTTGTTTGGCCAGTATTTAACAGAGCGGATTAAGGGTGGGGGAAAAATAGCACTTTCAACTCAGAAAAATAGCACTTTCAACACAGATCAGAAGCCAGCAAATATTATAGATCTAAATCAATCAAGCAAAAGAAATTAGTTAGATAATTAGATAATTTTTGTGGGTATATGAGGACACACACCTGTCAAATGTAGATATTTGAAGAGACTGTGCTGATATTTGCTTTACATTTTGATTCTATTTACCATACTATTGTGCCCTGTCTTGGGGACTACAGGCATATCAGTAAAGAGCACAGGTGAGATTGCAATGGCATGTATTTGCATGTCAGACTAGTTACCCTTCAGAGCCTTACTGCAACTGCGAGACCTGCTGTGCTATGACTGTGTGGTTCTGTAGGGGGGGTGATTCAACATTGCTGCCATTTGTGGAGCTTTTCCAGACATTTCTCTCTGTTTTTCTACAGCTGACTTGCTGTGTGGGTCTGAGGGGTGGGTATTGGTCCCCACATTGACATCCATGGCTATGAGCTATGACCCCTCCCCCCAGTTAGTTGTCCCCACACATATACTGCAGTGGGATTTGTCACCTTGTGTACTACTGCATAGTGTTAGGAGGCCAGTACTGAGCAGACATTTCCTGGTGTTCCTCATAGCTGTCAGTTGTCTGCTGCTATCCCAGTAGTCCATCTCATTCCCTTGCATGCATGCAACAATACCATACATATGCTAGCAGAACATACTGATATGTTAATTTACTGTTAAGGCAAGTGACTTAACTTGTGCCTGTGGCAGTTGTGTATACAGAGCTTGAGGGCTGCCTAAGTTGGATGCACACAGTACACTGCATATACATGGTAAGTTACAGGTAATGTGATGTGTGTGTCATCCCTTTTTACTGGGTGTGCAAGTAGAGAGAGGTGTCAGTCCCTAGGTGCCTACAGTGTCAGTATGTGTGCTATGTGCTACCTCTTTGCCAAGGCCAGGCCATACTGGGCATGCCTCCGTCTGCCTACAGGGGCTGGCTCAGGGGTTTCCTTGTCTGAGTCCCTCTGTGCCTGTGGGGCATTGGCAATGGTGGAGGGGGGGGTTTGTGGCCCTTCCCCATCCTGTTTCTGCTGCAGCTGTTTCCGCAGTATCATATTGTGTAGCATGGCACATACTATGAACATGTGTACACATGTGACTGGAGAGTAGTCCAAGGCTCAATCAGATGTCCAGGCAGTGGAACCCGGACTTGAGCATCCCAAACACATGTTCTATAATGACCCTGGTTTGTGTGTGCCTCATTATGGCATTCTTGCATGGGTGTGAGTGCATTTCTGATGGATGTCATCATCCATGACTCCAGTGCATAGCCAGCATCCCCCACCAGATGGACCTACGGGATGACCCCCTGCCAAATCCCTGATACAGCTGTAAGGAATGCCAGATGCTGGAGTCCTGATAGCTTCCAGGGCTGCCAGCACACACATTCATGATAATGCCCTGGACATTGCACATGACCTGGCAGTTGATGGAGGGGAAGACCTTGTGGTTTATGTAGACCCTACCCTGCTCACCAAGTGGTGCTTTGATGTAGATGTGTGTGCAGTCTATGGCACCCAGTACCTCCTGGTATTCAGCCAGATGGTGGAAGAGATGCATATTGCTGGTCAATTCCTCACGGGTGTTGGGGAAGTATATGTTGTCATGGGCATTTGCTAGCATGGCATCCAGGAACTGGTGGAGTACTCTGGATGCAGATACCTGTGAGACCCCTTGATATCCCCAGTAGGTCTTTGGAAAGTACCTGTGGCTAGAATTCGTAAGGCTACACATACCTTGGGTATCCACTGGGATGGGTTCCCCTCTGTTGGTTCTAGCTCTGAGTTGAGGCCGACACAGCTTGGTGAGTTGCAGAAGTATGTCTCTGTCCACCCAGTAGCGCTCTACTATCTCCAGATCATGTAGCCCCTGGTAGGTTACCCTGGGTCTGAACACTCTTCTCCTCCTCCTTGGTCTGTGGCGGTTGTCAGCATTATCCT
Organism: Protopterus annectens; assembly: GCF_019279795.1. Lineage (NCBI taxonomy): Eukaryota > Metazoa > Chordata > Ceratodontiformes > Protopteridae > Protopterus > Protopterus annectens. The sequence goes on along the minus strand of NC_056731.1, from coordinate 1,504,814,435 downwards.
CCTCTCCGCCATCAGTCTCTAGCACATACTGTTGAATCAAAGCAATGGCAGCCCCTAACATTTTTCTGATTAAAATTCCCCCACATGTATACACCAATGGTATAGAGTTTGTGGGAAAATGCAGACTGTAAGATCTTTTCATACTTTATACTGTGGTGCTGCAGATGCTGCTTGTATTATTGGCTGACTATGATACATTACAGCTGCCACCTATATTACTCATGGCTTTGATTTGGCCACTGTGAATGTTAGAGGCATTACTGTAATTTGTGCATGACTGGCTTTATTCTGCTGTTTTGCCTTTTTTTAATTATTTTTTACTTACATCTCCTCCCACTTTCAACTATGCAGCTGTCTGCCGGCTGTATTATTATGTGCTTTGCCTGCCTATTGTAAGTTGCAAGAGTCCCATATTCATGATTTTTACTTCATTTCTCCTTTATTGTGCTGTTGTCCTTTATTTTTTTTTTTACATCTCCTCTCGTTTTCAGCTATGCAACCACCTGCCAGCAGTATTAATGAGTGCTTTCAATGGCCCATTGTCTGTTACAGTAGCCCATATTGCTGTTTGTACTGCATTTCCCTTGTTCTGTTATTTCCTTTTACTTTTCCTATGTCCTTCCTATTTAATCCCCGATGCACTGCCCAGACCCCTTTAGCTAGTGTAAACAGCAAGAAATGGCCCTCCCCTGGCCATGAACATGCTCCTCAGTTCATGGAATAAGACTATACAGCCTTAGACACACACCCTCACTAAGCTGTGCTTAGCTAAGCACAAACCCAGCCAACAGAGCTTCAATGTGCTTACAGCAAGCATGACACAAACCCTTTTCATGTTAGTTGCTCCTCCTGTCTACACGGTGGTGTTAGAGCACCTACACGGTTAGGTGCAGTGTGACACTTAGAAGAAATTTGTGATTCAGTATTAGTCCCCTTATTAACATACCCCATTGCCTTAATCCCTAGTTACTGCACTACACATGAGTCTTCCCCCTTAGCAACAACTGTTCCATGCCATTGTTTACTTTCTGCATGCCATTGACTATAATAGCAGAATGCAGATTTCAGTAATACTTATGCTTCCCCCTTTTTTTTTATTTTCTGCCCCCTCCTGTTTGCGTGCCACTTCCCACACATTCAATGGCTGAGATTGGCCAACAAAAATAAAAGTTTAATTTTTATTCATAGGGAGCAGTTTTGCATGACAATAGCCATTTATCTGGCCACTGGCATGCATAACCACTCTAATACATGCTTTATTAAGAGTTGATATGCCTCCATTATGTTTTATGCAGAAATGTATTCGGTTAGAAACCGAATACATTTCTGCAACTAATACTGTTCCTGTACGGAGACCCGGCCAGTTGGTGAATTGCTAATTCACTTCATTTGCTGGTGAACAGTGTTAGAGCACATGTGCACGTCAAAATGGAACGTACCTGGATCACGAGGCAGCCACTTTCCGCGCAGGAGAGGCACCACTGTTCCTGCATGGAAAATTGTTGTTCATGAATCCCCCTGAATGTCTAATACAAATACTTTGCCAAACACTTGTAATTACAATATAGCATTCCACCAAGAATGTGTTTAAAACTGCATAAAATTTTAACTTCAAAATCAGTTATAATAATCATTATATCATCATTTTATTGACATTATTGTCTATGCCTACAACTACAAGCACCGCTGATGATGATGATTCCCTGCTGAGAGAGGAAAGTAAACCTATATATATATATATATATATATATATATATATATATATATATATATATATATATATATATATATATATAAAGATAGTCTGAGTTGCTTAAACTGATAAATCTGCTTTCTGTTTTACCTATTCCATTTTATTTTCTGTTTTAAGAAATCTGCTTGGCATGGTGTTTTTGCTCTGTGTGATAGGTAGACACTTAAATTATTTAGGATGCACATTTCACATGTTTTTTTTTTTCCATTGATTAAATTGTTTATCGAATGATAATTAATACACAGTGAATTTATGGGTCTTTGCCTTTCCTGACAAGACTGCAAACCTACATAACTGCAAGCACTGCTGGTGATTCCCTGCTAATTATTTTCCCTCCCATCTTCACAGTTCCTGATGTCCTTTTTAAACCTGGTGATTTTAAGCTGCCCATCCTTACTATAAATTGAGCTTTAAAAGCTCCTCCCTTTTTACATTGCTGTTGATATCTTCATTTGTTTATTTGCCTTTCCTTGTACTTATTTTGAAAAAAAGTGCATTCTGCCTCTCATTTATGTCCTACTGATTTACTTGCTCTGAATTCATTATCAAGCTGTTGAATAAAGTAGTGTATAAACACTCAAGCAAGCACTTATCTGTGTTTTTACATCAAGAGGTAAATGGATTTTTCATCTAGTGGCACTGGGTGGTAGCCTGCTCTGTTTTGGTTGAGGAAACACTTGAGATTTCTGTATGTAGTTTTGTTGGCTGGAGGGTTTATTAATCAGTTTATCTTGTTTTTAGTGCCTTTATAAATTATATACAATTGAGTGGCTATTGGATCACTTCTAGAAAGTGAAGTACTTTTATTGAATGATCACACTTTTATAAACTGTTTAAAGTACACTGCTGTATCCATATCTTTAAGTTTGTTTGTGGTAGCATTTCACTGCAGGCACTACTGCACTTTTACGTTAGAAGGACTGGGATTATTCATCTTGTGGCAGTAGGTGTTTACCTGGTCTAGCTCAGCTGGGAAACACACAAAAGTGTGTAATCATCATATTGGCCAGAGGGCTCAGTCAGTTTTCTGTATTTCCAGTGCTGGTATAAATTTGGCACATTTGCACAGAGCTGTTTGTTGTACCAGTGCCTGCAGAGATGAAAACATCTGGAAACATTGCTTTTTTTTTAGTACTGTAAAAGTTTGCAATACTAGTTACCATATTATAGCATCCAGGACTATTGCTGCTCAGAGAGCATCAGATTTTGTGCTGGGCAGCATCAGTGGTTAGGTTAGCTGCAGATTACATCACATAACGACACTTCCCTAATTTTGTTACAAGCACTCTCCACCCATAGATGGTCACTTTCCTGCTATCTCTGCATCCATCTTGGTGGACATGGGTATCCTGAGGCAATGTAACAATTGCCTTTTGAACACTGACTACCACTTAATTCTCAGACAAATACCTATGTGAGAGATGTAGTTACACATTGACACTAGAGACTAGACTCTCACGTATAGATGCACAAAGCAGCAAACAGGTTGTAAGCAACTCACACACATCACTCACCACACCCAGAAATGACCACATAGACAGCCACATGTGTAAAGGTGCTCACAAGTAACTTACCCAAACGTCAAAGGCCTCTCAGGTGCAGTCCTCAGAAACTCCACATGTACACAGACAAGACAGATCCCATCACAGCACATAAGTGCATGTCTCACTGTGGTTCCCCTTCACAAAGTCGAATGGCCAAAATCACGAAAGTCATATGGCCGAGACCATATGCTTGAAATTGTGGAAGCTCGACTCTATGAATGGGGAATGACATACAGCGCAAAATGGGAGATTTCCCTTTCTGCATTATAGTGCAGTCTCGGAGTTGGAATAAATAAGTAGTGGGGGTTGCGGGAGGTGCAGGGGAGCTCACCCCCCCTGCAGAAACACTTTGTTTTGTTACGTTTTTTTTCTTTTTTTAGCTCCCTTTCACGAAGTCGAGCTTCAGAAACTCGAGCATATGGCTTCGGCCATAAGCATTTCAAGCTTCTGAACATTCAACTTTGTGAAGGGGAACCCTCACTGTACCTCAACTACCAAGCTCATAAGATAAAACACTCCATGACCCAATATTCTGGTCATAAAAGACTCCATTGTGAGACACACTGATGTCCTTCTTACCAAGCTGGAGAAGGGGAAGATTACTGTCAGTTCCCTGTAAGGGCCCAGGATTTGCCAGATCACAAAAGCACTCAGGTCACCTACCCCTAAATACCAGTATGGCACAGTCACAGTCCATGTGGGTGTGAATGACCTGAGACATACTTCCTTGGACTATATGAAAAGAGACATGATTGAGCTCTCCGAATATGTGTCACAAGCAGGTATGAGCCTATAATTGAACAACATTCTACCATCCTCAAGGATGATGACCCATTACCAGCAGAAAATGATAAACTTTAACAATTGGCTTAGCTACCGTTATCATTCCAAAGGGGTTCAATACTTGTCAGCCTAGAAGAACATAGTTTATAGGCCACACTGCTTTGTCAGGGATGGTTTTCACTTGTCACCTTTAGGCTTTCAGATATTGGTCAAAACATTATCCACCCCTATATTGCCTGTTTTAGGCATTGCCAAACAGATAAACCTTCCAGCATAATAAAAGCTACTCAGGACAAGCTAAAGGGGCTACTGTTCAGTGCTAGGAGCCTTAACCAGAAATTGCACTCCCTGGAAGCTTATCTAATCCTGGAGAATGCTGATGTTTGTGCAGTTACTGAAAATGGGTAAAAGCAATGTAAAGCACTCCGGCAGTGCACAGCTATAATGCCTTTCATACATTCTGACCACCCACTGAATAGGAAAGAGCTGAAGGTGGAAGTGTATCTATCTACATAAAGGATAGGTACACTACATGACTTGTCAAACAATGTGACATGCTTGAGCTACTCCATGTCCAACTAGCCATGGAAAAAATCCATTACCATATTCTTGCTAGCTGCAGGTCCCCCCATGAACCAGGAAACCCATACATCATGCCTGAAGTTACTAGTCACTGACCATCCAGCCAAATACCTTATTTATGGGTGATTTTAATTACTCCTCCATTAATTGGTAGGTACACATAACCACTAATATGCAGGTCCAAAGATTTCTTGACTTTGTAAATTCAAATGCCCTGCTAATCTGCACTCCCACTAGGGGAACAAATATCCAAGATCTGGTGCTCACAAATATGGGAGAGTGCTGCACCCACTTAGTGTTATGTCCTCACTAGTAAGATCAGAACACAAAGCAGTTTCCCTTGAAATAAAGGTAAAACTAGTCCCCTTACTTAACCCCAAAAACTTTAAGAACTTCTCTAAAGTAAATTACCCCCTATGAAGGGATGGCATAGCTTGTTTTCAAGCTCCAAATCCAGAAAATACAGAAACCTGTGCAGAGACATACACAAAAGCCCTGTATGACCATATAAACAACTGCATAAAAACAGCAGCAGCAGACCAAGATAAAACCAGATCAAACCACAAAAACAAGTCATCCTAATGGGCCCCAAGAATTAATAGGTTGAACAACAAAAGAAAGAAAATTCTGTCAATAAGCAAGAGGGAATGTGCATGACAGAGAAATAAGTCCCTCGTTAGTCAAGTGAATCAGTGTGCTAGTCAAGTCTCTGAAAGCAGACATTGAGGAAAAATAGCCTCCAAAGCTAAGAATAATCATAAGGCAGTTTTCAGTTATGTCCACAATCTTAACGGCAACACCCAACAATGTTCGGAAATAGTTGCAGATGGTATCACTTCTACGCAGTTGGAAGACATAGCAAATCTGCTGACCAACAAATTCAGCTCAAACTTCACCTCCTCATCACCCCCAGTTCTCCCCCAAAAATGCCCTCTACTACTCCACCACCAATTATCTCCAAAGAACATGTGTTGCCACTGCATTCTCTAAAGCTAAAAACAAGGCTTCAATGGGACCTGAAAATATACCAGCCAGGTTGCTGCTTAAACAACTTAAATCAGGAATCAGGCCCATTAGGATCTCTATTTAACCACAGCCTATGGACTAGCTTTGTTCGATAGAGTGGAGGACAGCAACTGTCATCCCTCTGCATAAAGGGGGACCATCTTCTGACCCAGGAAATTACAGAGCCATAAGTTTGACTAGTCTTATATGTAAGACAATGAAAAGAATAATTATTGACCAGATAATGACATAGCAGACCTTCAAACACTGGACTTGACCCAATTCAGCTTTGTCAAGGGCAGGTCATGCCTACTGAATTTGGTGGATTTCTTTGAGAAACTCACTAAGGCCATGGATGATGCCACAATATGAACAAAAGATGATTGACTTTAAATAATTGGCTTAGTTGTCAGCATGGAAGGAAATGGTCAACAGACCATGCTGCTTTGCCAGAGATGGTCTGCATTGCTCGCCTCTAGGCTTTCGAATATTAGTTAAAGCATTGTCTTCCCCCCCATAGTGTCTTTTTTAGGTAATGCCAAACTGAAAGTACTTCTGCCATAGCAAATCAAAACCAAGAAAATTTAAAGGTATTACTGCTCCATGCTAGAAGTCTAAACAAAAAACTCCACTCCCTATAAGCTCTCTTTATCCTACAGAATGCTGACATCTGTGTGGTCACTAGGACATGGTTTAAAGCCATGGAGAGCACACTAACAGTGCTAGGTTATAATGCCTTCCACACATTAAGGCGAGCTACTTCACAGGCAGGGACTAAAAGTGGAGGTGTCTTTATTTACATCAAAGATAAATATACTGCAAGGCTGGTCAAACAGGACAATGCACTTGAGCTGCTCCATGTTCAAATCACCATAGGCAAAATTCAATACCACTTCCTTGAAAGCTATTGGTCCCCATATATGACCCAGGAAACCCATAGCATGTATTTAAACTTATTAGAAACACTAACCATCCAACCCAATACCATATTCATGGATGACTTTAATTACCCCACTATTAACTGGGAATCCTATATGAAACCAAACGTACATGCACATAGATTCCTGGATTTTGTAAACACAAACTCCCTGGACCAAATAGACAATACACCAAACAGGGGTGGAACCATCCTGGATCTGTTCTTCACTAATATGAAAGAGTGCTGCATACCCCCTACTGTAATGCCTTTCCTGGTAAGGGTCAGACCACAAAATGGTTTCCTTTGAAGTAAAAATAAAACCTGGACCCCCAGCTAAACCTGGAATATTCAGGAACTATTCTAAGGCTAACCTCCTGCTATTAAGTGAGAACCTGGCAACATTTCAAGCCCCCATAAACCCTGAGAACACTGCTGCCTATGCAGAACTGTTCACAAAAACCCTGTACAAGCTTGTTAATAGCTGCATAGAGGTAGCTGTACCCACCAGGAAGAAGTACAGGACTAACTCAAAAAACTAGCCACCCTGGTGGAATCACAAAATCAATAGCTGTATAACAGGAGGAAGAAAATCATGGCAAAAATTAGGAGGTGCAGCACCCAGCAGGATAAAAGCACTCTCATCAAACTAAACAAACAATTCAGAGGACAAATAAAGTCTACCAAAGCAATATTTGAGGTAGATTTGGCCTCCCAGGCCAAGGACATTTACAAAGCATTCTTTAGCTATGTCTACAACCTCAAAGGCAATACACAATTGTGTGCAGAGCTCATTGTAAATGAAGCCACCTATACTGAGCCAGAAGACATAGCAAACCTCTTGGCTGATAAATTCAGCTCCAACTTTACCCCTCTCTCCCCTTCAATCTTCCCTCAGGAAATATCATCAAATATAACTCCGTCTACTATCACTAGGGAACAGGTCCTTAATTCTTTCTCTAAGACCAAGAACACTGCATCAATGGACCCATACAGTATTCCAGGGTGCCTTCTAAATAGCAAGAAACATGATCTATCAGGGCCTCTGGAATTATTACTTAACTGTAGCCGCTAAACAGGCTTCATGCCTCATGAATGGAGAAAGGTAACAAACATCTGTCTGCACAAAAATGGGCCATCTACAGACCCTGAAAACTATAGACCCATAAGTCTCACTAGTCTTATATGCAAAGTCATGGAAAGAATTATCATGGAGATGATCAGAAGAGATATAGTAAACCTCCAGACACTGGACCCAACCCCGTTTGGTTTTGTCAAGGGCAGATCATGCCTATTCAACCTAATGGACTTCTTTGAGAAGGTCACCAAACAATGGATGAGGGCAAAATTGTTCACACTGCCTACCTTGACCTGGCCAAGGTATTCAACACAATACCCCACTCAGGCATTGTTGACAAACTCAGCAGGTTAGGTACAAGCCCGTATGTCACCCAGTGTATAGCCAACTGGCTCACAGACAGGACTCAGGAAGTTAGAATTGGGTAGTCCACCTCTACAAAGAGGCCAGTCACAAGTGGAGTCCCTCAAGGATCAGTCCTTGGACCGCTCCTTTTTGGCATTTATTTCTCAAAAGTCAAGGCCAATGTCAGTGGTCTCTTGCTGACTAAATTTGCAGATGATTACAAATTAGGAGCTATCATTGAATTTCACACTGACACAAATGTTCTTCAGGAGGGGCTGACACAGACAAACAACTGGTGCCAGAGCCATGGACTAAAACTAAATGCCAAGAAATGTATAATATTATCCCTGGTAACTATCATATTGACAACACACCCCTTAGAGCTGACTCAGTCATCAGAGACTTAGGGGCACACATAGATATGTGTCTACAGTGGTGAGAAAATCATTCTATATTGCAAAACAAAAGTATGGCATCTAAGCCCAAGGAAGTCATTGTTCCACTGTATTCAGCATTCATCAGACCTATCATTGAGTACAATGTCCCCATTGGTATGTACCTAACCAGGCATATCCAACAACTAGAACATCCACATAGGTTCCTTGCTAAAAGAATACAGGGTGTAAGTAAAATGTCCTATGCAGACCACCTCAAGGCCCTGTCCTTGTATTCTATCTGCTACAGGCTTTTGAGGGAAGATCTATGCCTGGCATATGGGGCATTGTCAGACCCCACTCTGATGGACCTCCTGCATATCCACAAAAAAATCAACACCAGAATTAGACCTAAAGCTTCCCTGTGATATAAATAGGTCCTGCTGGAGAGATAGGCATGTATCCCAGAGACTATCATGTCTATGGAACAGGCTCCCCATCCATGTGAAGCAAAGTTCCTCCCTCACTCAATTGAAGTGCAACTTGGACAATTGGATATGAAACTGGAAATTCATCCCTGGTTTGGCACCTATGTCTGTAATGGACATAGCTAATCTGTAAATGGTTCATCTCCCAACCCCCTGCTTACACTTACCAAGGGTATCAGAACTTGTCAGTGATATAGGATGCATGGCTAGGCTTAAAAAGGCCCTTGTGGTCTTTAGCCTAGTAAATACCTATGAACCTATAAAACAGTACATACTGCCTATCCCAACCTGGTCAAGGCATTTGACACAATTCCCCACTCAAGTATTATAAATAAACTCACAAAACTGTCAAAAATCCCTATGTCAACAGATGGCTAGCCAATTGGCTCATGGACAGGACACGTGGTTAATGTGGGTGACTCCAGATCCAGCAAAAGGTCAGTTACTAGTGGTGTGCCACAGGGCTCAATACTGGGATCACTCCTGTTCGGAATGTACTTCTCTGAAGTAAAGGCAAATGTGTAAGTCCTCTGGATGACTAAGTTTGCCAATGACTGCAAGCTGTGGGTAATCAATGAATCATAGAATGATGTAGATAACCTCAAGGTAGTTCTAGATCAGACAAATGATTGGTGCCAGAACCATGGCCTAAAACTAAATGCAAAAAAATGCATTATCATACCTTTGGGAAGTCAAATAACCCTGCAAATTATAACATCAATTACACACCCCTAAGAATTGACTCAGAGATGAGAGATCTAGGCACACAGATAGTAGCCTGAACTTTGAACACCATGTGTCTACAGAGGTGAAGAAGTCATCCTATTTGGCATAACTTATAAGTAAAGGTACGGCATCCAGATCCAAGAAAATTATAGTCCCTCTGTACTCACTTCTCATTAGACCAATAATCGAGTACAGTGAGCTATTTGGCATGTACTTGACTAGGCACTTACAGCAGCTGGAGCAACCTCAGAGGTTCCTTACAAAGAAAATACATGGTGTAAACAACATGAACTATGCAGATAGACTAAAAGCCTTATCCCTTTACTCTGTCTCCTACTGATTATTAAGGGGTGATCTATGCCTGATCTACAAGGCACTCACAAATCCAGCCCTAATTGAGCTGTTACACATCCGCAAGTCAAACAGCGTGAGGGTCACCCAATCTAGGAATCTAAACTTCATCAGTGACTCAGACAAAACATGCTAAAGAGACAGATATGTGCCTCAGAGATTGACCCTTCTTTGAGACAGGCTTCCTGTTTACATTAAGCAGATCCCTTCCCTGGCCATCTTCAAATGCAATTTGGATCAATGGGTGGGGAATCACAAATTCACACCTGGGATAGTGCCTATGTCTGTTATGGACAGGGGCAGTCTGTAGGATACTCAATGCACAGGCACAAATCCATGTCATCTTGCTCCTAAAGGCTATATATTGGGTAAAATCAGGTTATACTGGCTAGTCTTGTAAGATCCTTTAAGCTATTAGCTAAGTAATCTCCTATGGACCTATGAACTTATGAACCTATGAATACATTTTATCTCTTTATATCCCTTCGTATATTGACAACTTATTAACAATCTTTTCACACAATAACTTTGCTCATTTCTTACTTTCAGAAAGTCCTTAACTCATTTTCCTTGGGTGTAGTGTATATTCACCTTAAATGAAGAATATCAGGCAATAGCTTTACTTAAGAAAACAGCTGTCAATTGTTGGATAGCCAGCAGTGTCCTTTAGTTGCTTGAGGCCTGTATACTTGCAGATTACTCTCTGGCAGCTGTGCACTCATTTTCCAAGCAGCTTGCATGGGTTGCTTGCATGAAAAACTCTTACGGATTTAGCAAGGTCAGTATAACATCCATTTGGAGCAAGTGGGAATGAGTGTGAGTTTTACATTTAGGTTAAGGAGTGGCTGGAAGATTTAGGGTTAGACTTAGGTGTGTGATTTGGGTTTAGGGTTAAGGAGTAAGGAGAAATTTCAGGGTTAGAAAGCAGGATTAAATATTAGGATAAGAGAGCAACTGGAAGATTTAGGTATAGTGAGCAAATTTTGTGATTAAGTTTAGAAAGCAGCCAGGAGTTGTAGGTTTAGAGAGTGATATTTGGATTAGGGTTAGAGTTAGGGAGTGAATGTGCATTGGGATTAGGATTAAGGAGTGGTTGGGACATTTATGGTAAGAATTAATGTTTTGGGCGGGAGTATGTATGAATATACTGGGATTGATTTGCTAGGAGGTCAGTTAATTGTTGTTATGCACAAGTGGCAGTGAACAGGTTAAATGTAAGCTAATAGCATGTAGGCACCTGCAGTAAATACAGTAATCAAATGTTTCAACATTTGTTTAATATTGAAACCAAAGTATATATAAATTAAATTAGTGAAAACAGAATATTAAACACCTCTGAAAGTTAGAACAGGAATATTAAAAAGAAATATATCTTGAAGGTTTTCTAGTAGTGAAGGAGCTGCACCTTCATGCACTTGAATCTTATATAATGCCAATATAATGTAGGTACTAACAGTTTTTCTTCTGTTTCTTGTGGACGATTCAAAAATTCAGAGATAGATTTCTCAAATTAATATTTTTCCTCCCAAAACATCTGTATTAATACTATGTTCTTCTTTGCTTCACCATCTCGTATTGTAAGTCTACATAAATAGCAAAGACAGCATCATCAGTGTAAAAGCAGCAGTGCCTGATAGCAATGGGTAACAGTTCATTTTACTTCTTTGATCTCATGTAATTTTGTATTATAAGACACAGATTGTTCTTTTTCTGACATGCTGTTTTGAGAATTCAATCAAAGTGATTTTGTTTTTAATTTCTCAAATTAAAGTGGATTTGTCTACCTGTGCCCTCCGAATTCCAGCCTGCTATATATTAAAAAATAAAATAATTAGAGTGAATTGCAAAGAAAAATAAATAGGAATAAGATACATTCTGAATGTGTTCACTGAAGATGACCCGTTGAGGGACAGCATGTGTTATACAAGACTGAATATTTGTACTGTTCGCTATAAGAAACTTCATGGTTCATCTTGGTCAGTTTATAACCAAAACAGAGAAAAAGGTAAACAGTCTGTTCAGAAGTAGTGTCTGTTCTAAATTGAGGCAATACTATTTCTTTCAATACCTCTAGCAGATGAAATACATACAGCATTCTAAGGATAATGCTATTTTCCTTCACCTTAAGCATAATTTTTAAGAGTTTTAATGATTCAAAAGTTAGCTGATAAAAGCCCTCAGCTCTCATTTCCCAGATTTATTATAAAATGGGCAGAAGCTGGTGTAATGACCAACTCCCCTACAGTTACTCAAGGTGAAATTCTTTGAACTTCAGTAAAAAAAATGTTAAAACGCATAAAGCTCAATGTTGTTTTACACAAGAAACCATTGCAGCTACAGTTTCTAAGTGTATGTCAACAATGACTCACTTCTTTTCTCCTTTCATGACCATGGAGTTGATATATATATATACATACATATATATATATATATATATATATATATATATATATATATATATATATATATATATATATATACATATAAGTATGAGGGTGTGAGGCTTGCCCGCCACTTGGGACGGTACAATGTTTATGCATGTTATCCACTATTCCTAGTCAAATTATCCAAAAAATGAAATAGGAAAGTGGTATTACAGCGGAAGCTTTATTAAAACAATAAAAGCAAGTTAAAAAATAGGACAAGCACTTTTGGCTTTAGCCTTCTTCAGATCCAGTCTTGTTCATTCATAATTCAGTATTAAATAAGGGGTGTGCCCAATCAGAATTATCTCCAGAGGCAATGTCTTCTTAGAATCGGCTTGAGGGAAAGTAATTTTTTCAAACCTGGCTCCTTGATAGCTCTTAAATCAGCTATCCATTTTGTTTCCTTATACTCAGTTAAATCTTTTAAATTACCCCTCTTTGGGCTAGGATACACTATTTATAAAGCCATAAACTGACAACTATGGCTATTATTTTATGCTACATGTTTCTTTCTGACTATCCTGCTGACTGCAGAACTAAGAATGCTGTTTATGTAGCGATCTACACACAGTGCCCATGCTTCTATGTTGGCAAGACCAACTGCCAGCTTAGGGTTAGGATGCAGCCACACTTAAGGGACATAAAAAATAAGGCTTTTACCAATGCCCTGAGTAAACTTGTACAATTGACTATTGGGGTAGAGCAATGGTCGCCTCTGTTAGTAATGACCAGGTCAAGGATATTGCTATCTCTAGTGGGGGTAAGAATGAGCTGGTCCAGGTCAGTATGCCTGCAATAATTGATGGTTTAGGCATTTCATTTACGGCTGTCTTTATTTTTTTCCACAGGTTCTACTAGTGGAGGTTTCAGAACAATGGAGTAGCTCATGTCTGATGTTAGCAATTCACCAGCGACTGATGCGGATGTTGACAATGTGAAAGTGGCACTGTCGGCAATATTATCACTGTAGAGCTCACATGTATATTCCCTCACATATGAGGAATCTGTAGGAAGGCAGGCTGAACCTCCAGTCTTATCAGCGTTTTGTGATGTCCTGTAGCTGTGAGTCCCAGCCAGACTATACAAGACTCTCTTGACAGTTCTGTGAGGTGCACTGCCTCAGTGTTTCTATGCTCCATAGAGGGGTGTGGTGGTCTGCAGTACTACCATGCATCATGTCTATCCCAGACTAGTGTAACATTTAGCACAAATCTGCAGAAGTGCAGGTCAGTGATGCAGATACAGACAGCTGCTACCTACACTATTGTGAAGATGGTGGCTGTACTGTGTGGCCTTTGGAAACTTTCATGGTCTGTGGAAAGAAATCCAACACCTGTACCATGAAAAAGAATATAACAACAGGTTGTAGTTGGTATGCTCATGTTACTGGTTTCTAAACTTGCCCAATTGGTATATCTATGAGGTGATAAGTGTTTACCAGTCTGCCCCAGCAGACCCTGCTGTCCATGGCCATATAAGACTGTTGATGTGAGGTGGCTGATCACTGGCTGGTCATACCCAGGTGGCACAAACCATTCATGAAACAGCATCACTGTCACCTGTGGCCACAGTGGCACCACACCTGGCCATAGCCAGTCTTATATAAGTGCCAACAGATTCTTCTCAAGCTCCACCCAAGACACCTCACCAGACTGCATTCTCCTGCTTACAAATTTATATGTCATTAATATCCCTTTAATCCAGAAAGAACAGCACACCTACTTTCTGGCCATAATCTGGATCATAGACACTTTAAATATGTTGGCTTTTGACATGGGATACCCTATCAGGAGGAACAGGTATACTTGTGCAGTTCTTCACTGACCCTGCCATGGATCACATCAAGTCCCAAGACCTTAGGCCACCACAGTACACATCAACAATGTTGCACAGCAGCTCCACCACAATACTAGAACATATGATTTCTGACTTCTCACAACCTGCTCACAGAATGCATGGCTACCATATCCCCCTCCCATGACACTGGCCCATATGCGTCCCACCTCTTCTGAAAATGATGACGCCTGTGCTCTGCCTACCCCCTAACTTGTGTGGTTAGCATAAAATCTGATGCAGAGAGTGGCCTGTAGATGCACTGTCTTGCATAGCCTAGATGAGATAAAGCAGGCATTAAGTTTCTGTACTGTCTGCATCATAAATAGATCAACAGGTTTATAGGTAATTACTAGGTTAGCTGCATGTGTGGATCATTTTAAACCGAGCCAATTGGTCCATTGTTCTGGAAAACATACTGCCCCTTTTCCAGTACCACCTCAGGTACTGCTGCCTCATGTTTCTCCTTTGAATGACTATTTTGCTACTTGTCTGCTGTTCCAGCAGGAATGGTGAGACCTTCTGGGATGTCTCCCTACTGCTCTTTTCACACAGCCTTTTTATACCACATGCACAAATTACATATGTTTGGATCAGGGTTTAGGTGCATATTGCAATGCCTCAGTGGACACACCAAGGTAGCAGAAGTGTCCCTTCAGCTGGCCAAAATGTCTCTACATGTACAGCATAATATGCCATCTCTGCTGTGGTCTGTGGATTGTGAATGGGGCTCATCAGCTGTGATCCAAAGTGTATGTGGCATCCCTGCAATGCATAACAGTGATACCACTAATATGTAGTTGATTCCATAGCAGCTATTTGTACTGACCTTTGTGCGCACTTACATGTCACATTTACAGAGTAGAATATCCTGTGGGAAGTTCCCCCCACATGAACTGTTCCTATAGTTTTGATATGTGACAGGTATAAGAGTCATGGGAACTAACATCTACTTCTCTGAAGTACAGACCAACACTAAGGGACTCTGGCTTACAAAATTCACAGATGACTGCAAGCTGGGAGCCATTACTGAATCCCCAAATGATGTGGATATACTGCAAAATGGCCTTACCGAGACAGATGCCTGGTGCCAGAGCCATGGGCTCAAGCTAAATGCCAAAAATGTATAGTTGTCCCCTTTGGGAAAAAACATGTACCTGTGAACTACCACATAGGTGGCAGTACACTAAATAGCAAAAGTGCAATAAGAGACCTAAGAAAACAGGTGGACAGTGGTCTCATCTTTGATAACCACATAGCCACAACAGTTAGAAAATCCTTCTATGTGGCACACCTCATCACTAAGGGCTTTTCATTCAGAAAAAAGGAGGTCATTGTCCCTCTGTCCTCATCTCTCATTAGACCCATTATAGAATACAATACCCCATTTGGTATGTATCTCACAAGACATCTGCAACAACTAGAAAGGCTGCAGAAATACCTCACAAAAAGAATCACAGGCTTAGACTGACCATCTAAAGAAACTCCAGCTATACTCTGTCACATATCACCTATTCAGAAGCAATCTCTGCCTAACATACAAGGCCATATCAAACTCAGAGTTGTTGGACATGCTACACTTAAAGAAATCCCAATCCCTCCTAGTCACACACTCCAGGGATCTTAACCTTGTCATCACAATGAATAGAACATGCTGGAGGGATAGGTTCTTGACCCAGAGACTCCCCATACTCTGGAATAGGCTGCCCATACATGTCAGGCAGAGCAACTCGATGGCCCTCTTCAAGAGGAACCTTGACAATTGGATGGAAGATAGGAAATTCATCCCAGGAATCACATCAGTAGCCCTGCTAGACAGGGGTCCAAGAAAGTAAATATTTGTGGGAAGCAATAACCAGGGAATCATTATTGTTAGGCTTGTATAGGCCTTAAGGACGATAGCCTAGTACCTACCTATTAACCTATGAACCTATGACTGGTGGTACATAATAGCATTATAGATTATATCGAGTGCATGCCATACCACATAGAAGCTGAGGGAGATGAAGCTCATTTTCTTGATATATTTGAAACCCTGTGGAGCAGATCTGGCCTTGGTGGAAAAAATGTGTGCAATAAATGTTTCCCAGGACCTCGCGTAAATGGGCAGTTGTTTAAAATGCTTGCGTAGTGGTGGTTCTCTCCTCCTCAGTCATTGCTAACAATTTAGGCTCCTCCATATGCTGCAGCAAGATCTTATGGAACTGATGTAGGATACATGTGGACAACACCTGCAATATTCCTTAAGTGTCACCTTTAGGTCTCTGAGTGGTCCCTGTAGCTGGAATGGTCAACCGTAGCTTCCACTGGGATGGGCAGTCTATGTATTTCCCTTAATTCCACATGAGTGACACAATTTTTTTACTTGACAAGCTCACTGTATGGTTTCCTCATCCACGTGGAAGAGGTCAAAGACTGCTGGTCAGTCAAATGGTGCTATGTTTTCTGCTTTGCCATGGAAGGCTGCAGTATGGCATATTGTGGGCCTGGCTCAGCATATGCATCTATGCTACAGCTGCTGTGTTTGATAATATTGTAGTGTTTTTTACAGCTGGTAGTTCCTGACATTCAGAAATGATGAATGCCATGTTGAATTGCATCTTCTTTATAAATTGTTGAATCTCTCCATTTCTGATGGAGTTTATTGTTGTCCATCATTTGCACTTGGAGCATCATAATAACATCATTATGTTGTCATTTGCATACACTGTGCAGTGCACTATTTTTATCCCAGTGCAGCCATGTTACTTGTATGTCTGAACTGCCCTTGCCCTTCATACCAGCACCACTTTCCATATTGTGCACTGTTAATGAATACTGGCCATTGTGTTGTATAAAAACAATTGGACTACACACATTGAGAATTTTCCAAGATGGGTTAAAAGAAAGCATTATTCAACCATATTCTATGTCAGCACAGCAGTTATTTGCTTTCTGTCATCAAAATAAGTTGTAGCAATTTGTTGTCACCCTCACATCTAAGCCTTTCCAAAACACAATTGTTGAGAATGTATCACTACATGATGACTATTCTTGCAGGAAGTCATACATTATTTTGAAGAATATTTGAAAGAAAAGAAAATAAAAAAAGCAGTCTTAAACTTTCTTAAATTGTGTGTGTGTATGTTTGCATGTGTGTGAGTGAGGGGGATAATTATTTGTATGAATAAATTGAGGTAAGCAGGTATTCAAGCTGTAGATTTGCATAATTAGATGACAGTACAATAATAATGAAAATAATCGTATGGATTCATTAACAGCTCCAGTGAGAGCCATGCAGCTCAACCTAAAAAAGCCCTATTTACAAGATGTGCCCACTTGTGATTCAGGGTTTAGGTGCCACAATAAGGAAACATCATTATCAGCTAATTTGCATGTCCATGAATTGCAGATCAGCATTTTCAGTGACAGTCAACTGTGGCAGCTGCATTGTGTAAGAATAGGTATCCTTTCCCCTCATCCGTACACACACACACACACACACACACACACACACACACACACACACACACACACACATGCATCCAGTAAAACACACACTTGCACACCCTGCATAACACATACTTCTCCATGTTATCAGAATGCCCATGATATCTCATTTCCTCTGCCTAGGTAATTTAGTGATGATTACAGTCACTCCAGAACACTAGACATTTGAATTTCACACTGCATGTCCTTCAGTATATGCGTGCTAGAAGAAAATCTTATGAGTTTGGAAGGTATGCCTAACATTTCCTGTCCCTTCCCCTCGTATATGATGACCTGTTGCAGACATTGTGCAATGACTGTGCTCCTTATACATATGTAACAAACACTTGGGTTTCTAATGAATCAATAAGTGCAGTAAGACTAATGCAGGATTTTGTGTCAAGGGTGCAGAGTTCAAATCCCCTTTTCCCTCTGCATATATTTTATATTGTGTTTTTTATAAACAACTACTTGGTGTCTAGTGATCCCCCCACTTCTGATTCCCATTATGTTTATGCTCAGCTTGGGCATAAGACATTAGCGTTATCTCTGGCATCTAATGTTCCCTCTAGATACCTGTAATGTTAAAGTGTTATTATGGCATAGAAATTAGACTTTTTCCTTTTATCTAGTGATCCACCCAATGCCTGTACTGTCAAAGTACCATTAAGGCACATAAATAAGTGTTATCCCTGGTGTTTAGTGTCCTCTTCATCCCCATCTTCCCATTCTGTCAAGGTGCCATAAGAATTATCCATCATGTCTGCTGATTTCCCACAGCCAATGTTGCATGGGTGTGTGGACATACAACAGTCACCCTACATAATACCCCCACACACATTACACGCACACACAGACACACACCCCACACATAACCCCTCACTTCCCCTGTACTGTGGCCTGCCAGGCAGAAACACACTCATGCATATACTCACACATGCAGCCCCTTGCATACACTCATACATACACTCACACATGCATACACTCATGCATACACTTACACATGCAGCTCCTTGCATACACTCATGCATGCACTCACACATGCAGCCCCTTGCATACACTCATGCATACACTCACACATGCAGCCCCTTGCATACACTCACACATGCAGCCCCTTGCATACACTCATGCATGCACTCACACATGTAGCCCTTGCATGCACTCATGCATAAACCTCCTAACACTACCTTGCCATTAAACTCGCCAGTATTTACTTCTACTACAATGGTTGAACATGGGCTCTTGCCATGTTCACTACTGTGACATAGTAGGTGCAGCCATGCTAATCTACATGGCAAAGCAATTCTGTGCCTTCCCAGAGGTTGTTCAAGGGAGGAGGCACATGACTAATTAGCATATGCTTATCAGTTGGAATTGCCTCATTAGCATGTAGAATGGCTGCAAAGAGAACCTTAATCGGATGCTGCATGCCTTATTACAAAAACACCATATTAGGACGTCTCTGAACACCAAAGGATGTGTAAAACTCATGGTGATCTTTTTGAATCTGGCCCAATATTTCAGTAAAATATTCCACAGTCTGGTACCGCATGCCTGCTGAAAAGAAATAAAGCAGGATCCTGTATGAGATCATTCATTTGACAGACATACGCTACCTGGACATTCAATAAGCTCCTATTAATCTGTTTAGCAGGGCTACTGTTTTTTTTTATAAATTAAATAATTCTGTTTATAAATAAACATTCTGATTTCTGCCAAAGCAGTGTTAAGGCTTGATGTTTTTGAAGCCTACTTGGTGGTGACTAGAGGGAACTAAAAATGCTCCTAATCTCTCTAAGGTTGCATACTTTGTCACCACTAGAGAGCAGTCTTTAGAAAAAGAAAGTGCATTTTCTCCTACTGGATCCAAACAGTACTCAGTAATCAATGAATCATTGTTGTATCTGTGGATATACACTGTTTTATTTTAATTTCTCACTTAAATGATAGTTTTTCATTCAAATAAAACTGAACCTAACTTGTAAATATTAAATCAAACTATACGCTGCATCATCTTATAGCTGGAATCATTGATAAAGGTACAAATAATAAAGCAAAAAAGTGATAAATCAAGAAGACTTTTGAAATTTTGATTGTATTTACAATGAAGTCTTAAAAAATAAGAATATACATATCAAAACACATTCATTCATTTACAATAAGCTGCTTCTTCTTTGACTTGGTCAGTGGGACACTGAGTTTGTTCTATCAACCAGATTCTGGACAGGACAATGGTGTGTCATAGAATGTGCATGCATACCATACCTGTCAACTGTCCAGATTCTCTCAGAATGTCCAGAATATTGCCTCATATGTTTGGTAAGTTTCTCATAAAATTGTGTTTTTTTCTGAAAAATCACCAGCAAATCATCGAGGACCGATGTCAGAAAATAATGATAGACATTTTAGTTTCAGACTTCATGTCATCCAGAAAATTCATACTAATGCAAAACCTGTTCCATCAACTTTCTAAGTTCATAAGAGCAATATTTAAAAAGTGTCCTTATTTTTGGGCCTTTGTCACCCCTTTATTTGTGGCTTTGTCCAGATTTCTTGCCCTAAGAAGTTGAGATGTATGATGCATACACACTCATACACTGCAGGCATACTTACAGCAATTTGGCAGATTACCAGTTTTACCAAATAACCAAAAGAGTGGCGTTGATGGTAAGAGGAGACTGTACTTGCTAGAAAAACCCAAAGGGATACAGGCAAGGCTAGCAGGTTTCACACAGAAGGCACCCTTCCTATGAATGATACTGAAGCTCTTTGACGTAAGGAAGCATCACTACTTGTTGTATAACTGTGCTGCCATCAAAATATGTATTTTCCTAAGCATTATGAAATGTGCAGTTTTAGTCTGTTTCATTTTATAATCATATATATTCTCAATATTTTGTCTCAAAATTAAAACTTGACTAGAAATCATGAGCATTCCTGAACATCGGTGACAATTATGCAGCATTTCTATGCCATATACTATAACTTCCCTAAAGGAGCTTAATTACTTTAGTTTTGTTTTTGAGTTGTGAGAACAAAAACAGAAAAGTAAAATTATTTGTGAATGATGTTCCTTCCCCATCCACTGTTTCAAACCTTTTGATTTACTTTGTTTTATTATTATTCAGGAATGCAGAATAAAACAAAACACATACTCACATAGAAGTACAAGCTATATAACCATTCCTGAAGCCTTTTTTCATTGCCAAAGTAAACATTGAAGGACAACTATGCCCTAAACACATTTCCTTTTCCCACAGTGTATTTTCCTCCCTTTAAAACGATCCCGACATAACTACAAACAGAAAAGCGCAATTTACCTGTTTCTTCCCATATGCATCATTGCAATGTAGTTCTCCTTCTTCAGTACACAACATGTGGGCTTACATGAATCCTAGATACACTTATATCATGTTGCTTATCACATTATAGTGATTTTTAACAAGAGAAAGAACAAATAGAAAGAGGCTTGCAGTACTTTGAGCTTTCTTCCTGATTAGAGTTCATAAACCTATTGACTCTTTGGGGTTTCATGGATCTGTTACTGTGCACTAGCATTTCAGTTGCCTTCTGTCATTTTCCCTGGGTCCATGAACCTACTATTCTGAAATTCATTGTTCTTTTACTATGTAGTCTCAGATTAAGGACTCTTGATACTAGTGACAGAAACAAAATAAATAAAGAAGAGTCAGGGCACCTAATTACAGCATTTTCAAAATTTTTAATTCAAGGAATTTTTGTGGTTAAAAAAAAAAGGCATTATTATGCAGGCAATGACACCTGACAGGGTGGGCATTGTCACGGAATTAAAGCATGCGTAATGGTGCTGTATGGCCCAGTGCTGCAGACAGAGGGCATTCCCAGCTCTGGAAGGGTGTTGTTTCCCCACTAATATCCAACCTGTACTTAGAGAATGGGTTATCTGTTAAATTGTTTTGTATTTGTTTTTTATCACTATATCCTTTTTATGTTTTTGATGTAAAATACTTCCTCTACCTAGCATATGTTATTGCTGTTGGAGGAAGTATTTTTCATCTAAAATATAACTTATGTAAGTATTTAATGTCCACAAACACACATGCATGCACACCCCCACACACACACACACACACACACACACACACACACACACACACACACACACACACACACACACACACACACACGCACACACGCACACACACGCACACAGCAGTTTCTGACACTTTGTTGAATGAATACTCCAAAAATGTTGCTTTGTGATAAAAACGAATGAAAAAAAAATAGAATGCAAGGCAGTGTATCCCCCAGATGTCTTAACTATCCCTGATTTTGTCACATAGTACTGATCTGTACCTGGTAGAATATTTGATTTGCAGGTAAATCTCTAAGGATTACAGTCAGTCACTGAGGCCAGACATTAGTTTCATACTTCCTCTTGTTTAGACAATGTGTGTGAATCAGATGATGATGTACACTTCACCAATTCTCTAAAGTATGTTTAAGACATGACAGC
This sequence comes from Protopterus annectens, assembly GCF_019279795.1. Classification (NCBI taxonomy): domain Eukaryota; kingdom Metazoa; phylum Chordata; order Ceratodontiformes; family Protopteridae; genus Protopterus; species Protopterus annectens. The sequence continues at coordinate 1,504,792,268 of NC_056731.1, read as the reverse complement.
ACAAACCAGAGAGTGAGACTGAAAGTTACAGATACTCTGTGTAAAGACATTCCAACTAAACAGTAATTCTGATACCGTGTCTTGCAAGGTAGTATATAATAATCTCATATTCTGAGGACCAAAATTGCAATGTTCATAACCATGGCATTAATTATATAAAAAAGTGAATATATATATATAAATATATATATATATATATATATATATATATATATATAAATATATATATATATATAGAGAGAGAGAGAGAGAGAGGGAAAGTATTTCCTCACTCTGTGGTTCAGAAATCTCAGGGATAGAAAGTATAAGAACAAATATGGGGAAAGCTACCCTCCAGGTCTGGGATGCATTAAATTTCAAGATCCTCTGCTGAGGTACAAGGGTCTCACACTTTCTGGAGGGAGCCCATTTTGAGGACACAGAATAGATTATACAAAAGAAAGCTTATAACTTTTGTCTGTCTTTAAAGGTCATTTTGGGTTAGAAAAGAATAAAAATGTGTAATAAATGCTTTCTGTGATGCCTGAACATCAGTAAAAGATAACAAGCTATATATATATATATATATATATATATATATATATATATATATATATATATATATATATATATATATATATATATATATGGGTCTACTTCGGCCAAACCTTTACACGCTAGAACCACATATGGCCAAGACCATATGTTCAAACTTGTAAAAGTTCGAAAGCCGAAGTAAAACCACAAAAAACAAAAAAAAACACAAAAGTAAATGTCTATAGCGGGGGGGCTATGCCCCCTAAACCCCCCACACCCCCTTACTTAAATATATCAACTCTGAGATCGCACTACATTGCAGAAATGGGAGATCTTCCCTTTCCGCTCTGTACAGAGATCTCCATTCAGTCAGATTGACTTTTTATAAGTTCGAACATCAGCCATATGTGGTTCGAACTTATAAACATTCAATCGACTGAAGGGGACCCATATATATATATATATATATATATATATATATATATATAAAACTTGAAATACTGTAATCTCAAATTGCAGTATTTCGAGTTGAGAATGTCGAAAGTGCAGTTTTTCGAAACTGCACTATTTCGAATCTCAATACTTCAATTATTTTGACCTTATAGTTCTTGTTTTAATCAAGACATTTTGAATTAGCACTGTTAGAATACACAAAGACTAGAAGATGTTTGAGGTTTCAGCCATAATGAATTTAATAAAACTAATCTGATACTGCAGTCTCACTGTGCTTACTAAAGACAAACCACAGACTACCTAAGATCAGAGTCAGTTGTTTGTTGGGTTTGGCATAATGGTAAAAGTCATCACCTGACAGACACCAAGGTATGGGGTTTGATTCTGGTACTGGGTTATTAGCTAGGCTCCAAATAGCCCTTCAGTGCAGTTCACCTAGTATTCAGCTATGAACCTATGCAGTAGGCATCTCAGAGATGTGAATTATGAAAGGCTGCAAAAAGTATTGATTTACGGATGATATCACGAGAGTTTTCCTTTTATGTGGCTGTCTTGCACTGGCCATCCACAGTACTCAGACCAGAAACTATTGTAAATCAAAATAATACCATTGGATTCAGCTGGAGTACAGTGCCACACTTCTTAAAATGCATCAGATTTAGGCACAACAAAATAAAGGAAGACATTACCAAATACGTTGTCTACTAAAAGGATGTGCTGAAAACAGATCTAGATTGATCTAACATTCATTGTATCACCCACAGTATGGAGAGGGCAGTTAACATTCTGCATTTGACTGTCATATTGTACTGCATTGACAGACATTTGACTGTAATTATTTTTTACCAGAGGCCTGTACTCCCCAATTTTAGCACCACCTCTGATTTTTAAAAATATGACCTCAAAGATCACCCCGACTCAAAGGAGTGGAAAAATTATTTTCTTTCTTCTGAGTTGATGTGCGATCAGAGTCTATATATAAAGAGATGAGCACTGTGGAAGTACAGCCGACTCATCAAGGAGTGTGAGCTGGAGTGTAACCTCCTTGCAAAATGGTTTTTATTATTATTTAGGTTAATGCAAAGTCAGTACAATGAGGAATAGGGATAATGTGATTGATATTCCAAGTTTCTGTAATCTTGGCAATGAAAACATCAAACAGTCCCCAACTTATACTTAAAAACTAGAAACACCAGACAGTACAGATCCTTCTGACTTAGGCAGCACAGATCACTCTCACTTTTCACCTTACTCAGCACACTACTCAACCTGTTCAGAGTCTATAAAGGTCGAGATAAATATGACTGACATAATGTTTCTATGTTGTGCACTAAGAGGCATAAGTTGTTTTTCGGGAAATAAATTTTAGTAAAATAAAAAAGACATGCATTAAAGCCAGCAGCAAGTAAGGCATTAAAATATCGTACTGAAAGAGTCTGTTATGGAAATTTAATTTTGAGCTCTGTGTTCATATTTTCCTTCCAATGATAGTTCACTGATATTAATACCACCAAGTTGTAAATATGACAACAGCTGGCAATATCATTACAAAAGCAGAATGCCACACTGAGCTAGAAGTTACTTCTCAAGTGTCCAGACATTTGCAAAATGTTCAAGGTGTTGCCCAATGTTTTTGATCTGTCTGTCATAAAATTTGCGGTTTTCTTGCAAATTGTTTAGGATTGAAGTCAATGAATAATATCAGACATTTGAGTTTTTGACTTCATATCCTTCAGAAAGTGCAAATATAATGCAACATCTGTTATTCTGTCTGAGTTTATAAGAGCAATATTTAAAAACTTGCCAATGATTTGAATCCTTTGTCCCCCTCCCCAATATTTTTGGCTTCGTCCAGAATGGTTACACTAAGAGGTTGAGAGGCATAACAGTATGCTTTAATGTAAGAAGTATTGCTGGTTTTGCTCACTGGCTTTTGGTCTACATAAAAAAATCCTGGTAACTAATGAAGCATCAGGAGCAGTTCTCAATAACCAAAATAAAGCCTCACTCCTGCACTGTCTTACTCTACTTCCTTCTGGTATTACTACAAGTATACTAAATCTGTAATTTGTTCTTGGTTTTTATATTATTATTATTATTATTATTATTATTATTATTATTATTATTATTATTTATCTAAAAAAATATAGTTGCTGCAGCAACCACCTCTCTGAGCACATTCAGTAAATTAAAATCTATATCTCCATTAAAAAAAAAAATAAACAGCAGAAATAAAATGAGAATTTGGCATATTGCCAGAACTACAAGATGTAGTATCATGTATGGAAAGTAAGTCTACATATAGACAACAAAGCCTACATTCATCTACATATGGCCAGTGTGGGCAGCTTATAAATACTGCTTATGCTTATATGCAGAAATAGAAGCATTTATCATATCATAAAAATCATAACAATAACAGTATTACAGTGAATTAAAAATTAGTATAACACAGAAAATGAATGCAATGAGCTGCAAATGAGTTTCATTCTATTGTGCTGGGTCTAAATTACTTGTGCAAATTGTATAACTTTAAACAAACCACATACCCACATCAAAACACTCCATACTCTCAAAATTAATGTAGCAAGTTTTACACGGACATTTAGCTGAATATTATAATCCTTTGACCAATGCATAGAACATTTTCTAAAGTAACTTGCAGCTATTACAAGTGATGTATTTTGTTATTATTATTATTATTATTATTATTATTATTATTATTATTATTATTATTTCTCCTCTCCTCTCCGGCACTTTACCTTTATAATAACCTATACTGTACTTACTTTAGCCGGGCCTCTGACTAACACTTATACTTAATCTAATATTTAGCTGTGCCTCTGAATAACACTTTACTTAAATCTATTATTTCTTCCAACTAGCTGCCATGCATCCCTGTTGTCCTCTCTCCTCTTATAACTGTTTATCTCACACATTCAAGTTCTTCTATGTATTCCTCCGCATCATTCTTTAGCCCTTCTATTTAATCACCTTTTCTACTTTCTCTACCAACTTGGTTCAATCATTAAGATGTATTGGGAGCTTATTTTTTCTCTTTTTTGTTGCTATTGCAAATCTACATTTTGTTCAATCTGTTCTTTTATTCATTTGTTAACTTCTTTTGGCAGAACGTATGTAGTCTTGTTTTTCATATTACCTACATGAAACTGTTATTGTTAGTGCCATGAATATTCTTCATATTACCTACATGAAACTGTTAATGTTAGTGTCATGGATATTTTGTATGTTGGAGCTTTTCTCCTCAGGATTCCACTGAAAATGGGCCACTGGCCCAGTTGGACTAACCTGGTTAACAAAAGAAAAATTAATTAATGAATTAATTAAAATTGTGCTTCTGAAACATCTATATAAAATCACTTTATATATGATAATGTCTTGATTGCAGTAACATCAAAATTGTAATCTGAGAAATTAACAGTGTTTGTGAAAACAGGATAATAAAGTTTCGTAATCAATGGAAAACAGTATGGAAAATAAACAAAACAAAAAAGAACAGGACCACAAGGTAATGACAAGAAAAACTGAGAAACTGGATAATCATGTGAAACCAACTAATATCTTTTAAGACAAAAACTAATTAACACCATTCAGATAACATATTCTTGATAACAGAGATAACAGCAAATTACCAATAACTAATCAAATCAACAGCTTAATCAGAGTCCTGGACATAGATTTAAAAGTGTAAAACATAAAAGGACATCACTTATAGAGCTTATAAAAATATGCAGGTAGTATGTCTAACAGGTAAAATTATATAACAAGAAATGGTTTGTCTTAATGATGGAATTTGTGCAGTTTCCCTGAAACCTTGAAATGTTTTTAAAATAAAATGACTTAATACATGTCATTAACATTCAGATTTATTTTCTAAGTAAGAATGCAATGGAATTTGTAAATAAACAGAAATAAATAGGTAAAAAGGGACAATTTAAGACTGAAGCTGGTGTATTAGTAAATTATTTTCTTATGTAGTGCAAATGGCAACTCTGAAGCATATCCCTTGTTATTTGTGGTGTGAGATTTATTTATTTTTTATTATAGTTCTGAAACATATTAAGTGCCACTGGATCTGGGGGAAGCATATGAAACACAATAACTATTCAAAATGTCAGGAACTGTATTGCTGAGTATGTGGAGACAGGATGGCCAAATATCTGGACTTACATGAGTAAGTCTGAGATTGCCATTTCTCTGAATATTCATTTTTCTCTGAGGTATGGTAATCTTGAAGTTTGTGTTTATCTATCTATATCTATCTATCTATCTATATATATATATATATATATATATATATAAATATATATATATATATATATATACATATATATATATATCTATATATATATATATATATATATATATATATATATATATATAATATATGTGTGTGTGTGTGTGTGTGTGTGTGTGTGTGTGTGTGTGTGTGTGTGTGTGTGTGTGTGTGTGTGTGTGTGTGTGTGTGTGTGTGTGTGTGTGTGTATATATATATATATATATATATATGTGTGTGTGTGTGTGTGTGTGTGTGTGTGTGTGTGTGTGTGTGTGTGTGTGTGTGTGTGTGTGAGTGTGTGTGTGTGTGTGTGTGTATGTGTGTGTGTGTGTGTGTGTGTGTGTGTGTGTGTGTGTGTGTGTGTGTGTGTGTGTGTGTGTGTGTGTGTGTGTATAAGTTTAGGGGGTGTGAGAGGCTTGTCTCTCTACAAAAAGAAGTTTATAGGGGAAGAGTGATGTCCAGTATTTACTCTCCTCTATTTTTAGCCTTTCCTTCTGACTCTTGGGACTGAGCAATGCGAGTCTGGAGATTTCAGTAGGGAGCTGAAAAACACTAGTGATTCAGCTGCCTTTTACTGGCACTACTCTTTGGGTTTAAATAAACTCATGAAGCAAGTATTGTTTAGTAGTTCTTCTTTATCCTTATTGTTTGTAGGTCACCTACTGATCACTGAAGCACAGCTCCTTCACATGTGCCGTGGGTAAGCACAACTCTATGAAGCCACGCACTTCACCCTGGAGGGCATACCAACCATGTGTCTACAATCCTCTCTCCACCCATGATGCCTACACCAAATGTAGGCGCTAGTGTTTGAACCCAATCCACCTCGTACCAGTCAGCAAATTTTCCGCTCCTACTCAACCTGGGACAAACTGCAGCATAATGTGAGTCAGTCTAAGCTATGGAAGGTAGCACATTATATACATGATCCTGAGACTGCAAGTGCAGCTGGAACCAGTATGCAAGTATGCATGGTATGTTACAAATGCATGTAGTCATGTATTCCAGTTTGGAACATCTATAGCTGACAACTGTTCTTGATTTTGCCTGATTTGTCTGGTTCGATCTTCATAAAATATGTGATGGTTTGGAACGTTATTGGGAATTGCTGTCCCTAAATAATGATAAACAGCTGACTGCCAAGCATTAGATACTTTTGAAAATGCATGTTGATTCAAAATCTGTTATTCCAGTAAAGTTACAAGTAAGTAAGATCAATATTCAAAATCTGTTATGGATTTTGGCCCTTTGTCCTCTTTTTGTGCTTTGCTTTGTTGCAGATTCTTGTGTTAGGAGGTTCAGAGGTGTAGTGAGATCACTAGGATAGTGTAGAACTCAAGTTCAGAGGTGTAGTGAGATCACTAGGATAGTGTAGAACTCACGTTCAGAGGTGTAGTGAGATCACTAGGATAGTGTAGAACTCAAGTTCAGAGGTGTAGTGAGATCACTAGGATAGTGTAGAACTCAAGTTCAGAGGTGTAGTGAGATCACTAGGATAGTGTAGAACTCAAGTTCAGAGGTGTAGTGAGATCACTAGGATAGTGTAGAACTCAAGTTCAGAGGTGTAGTGAGATCACTAGGATAGTGTAGAACTCAAGTTCAGAGGTGTAGTGAGATCACTAGGATAGTGTAGAATTCAAGTTCAGAGGTGTAGTGAGATCAATAGGATAGTGTAGAACTCAAAGTGCATTTATCATACCTATCAACCGTGGACAGCAAGACTCAGAACACATTCAAAAGTATGGCAGGAGGATGATGTGGGAAAACCAGGGGCAAATTGTATGCATGTATTACTATTTTCCATTCTGTCTTTAAGGTATTATGTTACTTCACTTAATTTATGTATGCAGTTCACTACCACATATACACAGTGGACACACTACCGGGTTGTGCATTACCATGAGATGGTCACAGTTTATTATGGTTCTCACTCAGCTGAGTGTCATTCTGTATTGACTGCTCTCATGTAAAGTGGAGATGCGTCCTGCACTTCTGTCTGTGCGAGAGTGAATGGTCTTAGGAATCAGTATGTGCAGCAGAGTAAACTGGAGAAGGTGGAATTGCAACCCTTGCTATGTCAGTGTACACATTGCTGATGTGAAGTACACATGCACCCACTCATGTTCATCTATGGGAGGAGTCCAAACCTACCAGAATTTATCACTGTCCTACTTTTGACATGATACTAGCTATCTCTGTGCAGTATTTCTGAGAGTCAGTATGTATAATGGTCAAGGCTCCTGTTCTCTGCACATTAACCTCCCAGAATCCTTGCAAGTTTTTAGTCCCATGCTATAAATGTTTCTTTCCTTTTTTTCTTTTTTGTAATTTTGTACAGTGCAGTTCAATGTGCTGCCATTCCACTGCGTGCAACACTCAGTCAGTGCATCCATAGCTGGCCTTAGGCATAGGCCAACTAGGGGGCTGCCTAGGGCGCTGCTTTAGCAGGGGCACTTTTCCAGTAAACTGGATGGTGTAAGTAGACCAGGATGGGGGCACCAGGGAGTATTGGGGGGATCTGTGGAGCCCTTTTGCCTAGGGCACCACATGGCCTAAGGCCAACCCTGAGTGCATCTCTGGTATGTCCTGTGCAGCCACCCTTAACTCAGCAAACAATAGGTCAGTCATTCCTTGCCCGATGAAAAGAATAAATAAAACCTTGCATTCTAGAAGCTCTTCCTAATTCCTGATTTTAATTATTTTTATTAATTTATGTTGATACTAGGTGTGTCCACTGTTCAAACTGGACACATTTTAGGCACAAAATAAGCCTTGCAGAATTGCACTGGCAACACTGAACTCATTTACCAAGTAGTAACATAATTCACAAATATATGCAAAATACAACTATAAAGCAAAATGCAGTATCATAATGACAAAAATGAAAGCAATAAAGAATTTACCACTTCACATTTGCAAACCATCTTCTAGAAGAAGTCAGAACAGTACAGCTAGCAGGAAAAGCAGTATATTAAATAAATAAATAAAAAAAAAACAGTCGGGCTCCATGTCCTGACTGTGACCCAGATGAGTGGTCACTGGAGGTGCCAGATAGGCAGGAGGAGGAATGAATAAAGGACATGGTATACTCAGGTCTCCTGGAGGTGTGGGTGCGGTAGGATGCATACACTAAGGGCCACTGCTGGTGGTGAGATTTCTCTAGTGGAGACCTGGGGAACTACCACCCATACATCAAGCGGTGGGGATGGAGCTGCCTGAGAGGAAACAACCATTATGGAAGTGAGGGGGTGACCTTTACTGCAGTCCATTGCACATCTCCTCCTCAGTGCTTCACTGAGTGCATGCAGAGATTGGACAGTAATAGCAAAATCACAACACCCCTGATGGCTGTTTGAGTGATAGCCCTTCCCAGTCTTCTCCCACCATAGTGATGAGAAACTAATAAGCTGACTGATTGGTGGGAATCTGATAGCTAATAGGCAGTGGGGGCAAAGAAAATGCACAAAAATGTCAACAATGCAGACAGTTTGGTATATACATCAAACAAAAAATGCCAGTCTCCATTGATATAATCCTGAAAGATGTTTAACTTTTGTGTAGTAGATATTCTCTTTCAGCTATATTCATGGGTCTTACTGAGTGTTGTTTTAAATACTGCTTCCTCACTGAGAGCTGAAAAAGTCAGAATAAAAACAGCTATAGTGAAAGCGATACAAAAAAAAAACATGAGACACACAAATAATGTTCCAGTTTAGGAAAAGGAGTTTGCAAAATGCTATCATATCCTAAATTAAAATATCTTGTGATAAAAAATTTCATATGTTTGTGTCTTTCAGCTTTTCCCAGTTAGGGGTCGCCACAGCGGAACTCCGGTCCGCTAATGATTGGCAGTAGATTTTTATGTGCTGGCTTGCCGGGCCTAACGCACAACCTTCAACGAAGGAAGGCCCATTCACGCATGTCGACAAACAGAAGACACTCTAAATGAGAATTGAATGGGCAATGTCTAACTGTGAGGCAACAATGCTACCACAGCACCACCACCGTGATAAGAAATTTCATATGATACTACTAATTTGGTAATGTTTTGTATTAGGAGATTTTACTCTTGCATCTCCCCTATTTTAAGCAAATAAAAAGGTACTGGGAGTAATGCTTGTTAAACAGAAAGCATAAAGAGGAAAGTTTGTTGTAAAGGTATCCTTTGTGCTGTTTTGCAAATTGAATACTTCTAATATTGCACTCACTGAGCATAACAAGACCATGTGCTGAGGTGCCATCATTGGTCAGAGTCTAGATATTTGCATCATGGGACAAGAGACATAAATGAACATTCCTTATAGCTCAGTATGCATTCACCTCAAGCACTAAGGTAGCCTAGCCAATCCATAAAATATACTTTCATGTGTCACTTTCTTTTGGGTATATCAAATACTTAAAGTAAATCTTTTTTTTTTTCAAAACAGGTTTATTGTTTTAACATATAAGAGAAATATCATAACAATTTTATACAAGTAATTAAAAATAGGTATTATTATAATATTCAACAAAACAACTAAAGTATTTACAAAGACATCCACTACAATCAGATCAATTAATTAAACTAAAATACCATGTTATTGAAATTAAATTTTTTTAACAAATTTTGTAAATTATCCCATACAATAAAATAAGATGTTTTTCTATTTGTTCTAGTCCTAATTGTGTTTATTTCCATATGGCACACTATATTCATAACATTTTTAAATTCATTGAACGAAGGAGGTGTATCTGAAATCCAATTTCTAGTTATTATTTTCCTAGCCACTGCTAGAATAGACCATAACAAGGGAAGCTTAACCTTTTTAACACTTTGAGGTACAGGTGTGTTGAATAATATAAGAGATTTAGAAATAATGAAATTATCTGTAAAAAGAGCCTGCAAAAATTCATTAATTGACTTCCAGTATTCTTTCAATTTTATACAGTCATAAAACATATGAGCCCAGTCAGCATTAATTTCTACATTACATCTCTTACATAGATTATCTTTATTATTTATTTTATTCATCATCAAAGGTGTATAAAAAGATCTATGTAAAAATTTCCATGTATAAAGTCTCCAGACAATGGAAGACGTAGTTCTATAAGCAGATTCCAATATATATTGTTTATCTTGTTGGTTTGGTGGGTCCCCATTAATAGAAGTGAAATAATTCCAGTATGAATCTACACTGTAAAAAGTTTCTTGTCTGATAACTTTATGTATGTATGAAAGTTTACCTTTATCAGAAACTTTATGTTGTAAATTTAATATCAAGTAATCAATCAGTGTTGGGATAGATTCTTTAGCAGTTATAGACATTAAATCTATTTTATTAATGAGATGTTGTCTAAAGGTCTGAACCTCTAACCAGCAAGTTTCTCTTAGATCAAATTCTTGTTTTAAGAAATCTAGATTTTTAACTTTATTATCAGATATCAACTGATACCAGTACTTTAGATCATTATCTATAGCTAAATGAGTTCCTTCAGAAGTAGATGACAAAAGCATACCCTGAGTATGCATTATAGGAAATACAATAAAATTCCATTCCCTATACTTAGGGTGCATGAATATAAAGTTACGATAACTAATAATAATATTTAATGGGTAACACACCATATGTTTAGGTGTAATAGGTGAGGTACAAAATTCCTTTAGTAACCATAACATGGAGTTATTTACAATCATATTTTTATGTGTTAAGGAGATTTTCATGAAGTGTATACTAATTAGCTCCCAATAATCTTTCCATTTTGTGACATATGACTGATCTATTAATAAAGTAATAACTTTTACAATAGAAGAGATAGTATATAAATTAAAGTCTGGAAAGGAAATACCCCCTTCAGACCAGCTATTAGTATGTTTCATTAATGCAATCCTAGGTCTATTAGGTGCCCATAAGAAATTTAACATTAGTGTGTTCAGTTTCTTGATAATTATTTTTGTAGGTGGAAGTATTATTGATTGTATTAAGTATAAAATCTTGGGGAATATTATCATTTTAATAATTGTAAGTCTCTCCTCCATAGTAAAAAACATATTATTCCAGGTATTAAAAAGATTTTGTATATTAAGAAAACAGGTATTATAATTATTATATATAATAGATTTAATATCTTTAGATAGTATTATACCTAAATAAGTTATCTGACCTGAATTGGGTACATATTTAGTAAAATCACTAATGAGAATATTTTTTCGTGTATATATAGGTAGTATTTTAGTTTTTCTTCATTGAATATTAAACCAGAAATACTTTTAAAATTCATCATGTTATCAAATAGAGACTGTATAGAAGAATTAGATCCTGCTGATGTAATTAGAACATCATCTGCAAAAGTTGAATTTTGGATGTTGTATTTTCATCTATTTCAAAACCCTCTATGTCAGTACTGTTTCTGATCAAATTAGCCCAAGGCTCCATTACTAAAGTGAATAATAGTGGAGAAAGTGGACATCCTTGTTTTGTACCTTTAAGAATGGGTATTTTTGTGAAACATATGTTCCTACCTTAATATAAGCCAACGTTCCATTGTATAAATGTTCAATTAGATTTACAAATGCATCCAAGAAGTTTGTGCACTTCATTAAGGTAAACAGATAGTCCCAACTTACTGAATCAAATGCTGAACTTATATCAAGACTAATAAGTGTTAAATCTTTCTTTTTCCTATTTGCAAAATCTATTAATGTTAAAGTTCTTCTTATATTATCAAAAGTATTTCTATTTACAATGAAGCCTGTCTGATCTATATCTATAATGCCGGGAATGATTGTCTTCAATCTATCAGCAAAGATATTCATAAACATTTTATAATCAACATTAAGTAATGAGATGGGCCGATATGAAGAACATCTATACTTAAAGTAAATCTGACTGCGATGAGTTGTACAGTATTTCTGAACCACCAGACTCTAACCTTAATGACATAACAATTCATGTGCAATTTGTGTGTGCTAGATTTTGTATAACAAATATATATATATATATATATATATATATATATATATATATATATATATATATATATATATATATATATATATATATATATATATATATATATACATATATATATATATATATATATATATATATATATATATATATGACACTTAAAGGACTAGAATTTTTTAATTAATCTTATGGTAAAAAACTTAATAAAAAGTTTATCTTACTTTTAATCTTATGGCAACTGCCATATCATATAATAATTAAGTGCTTTAAAATGATAAATTTAGCAATTAAAAATGATGTATGCACTATCAGTATGCAAATCAAAGCCAAATAAATTGGAACAAATAATAATATGAAACCTGAAGGTTTTTGCTCTTTATTTCAAGACCTTTAAATACAGCAAAGCACATGTTCTCCATGGTGTAACTTAAATCAAAAAGATTAACTTTTAATCATTTTAATCATGATTTTAAAATAATCTCAATTCTTTTAGTTAATCATTTTGTTAACTTGATTACTCAATAGCCCTACTATATATAAACATTCCATATAATCAAACATTCATAATATTAGACATCTTTTTGTTAACTTGATTACTCAACAGCCCTACTATATATAAACACCCCATATAATCAAACATTCATAATATTAGACATCTTTTTCTTAATTTGATTACTCAACAGCCCTACTATATATTAACACCCCATATAATCAAACACTCATAATATTAGGCATCTTTACTGTTGGCAGAAGTGGTCTAATAATCATCTGATTGCTTCTGCCAGCATTATTTTCTGGGAGGCAGCAGAACAGTGGGGAGTGGGAATTTGCCCTTTTACTGCTGCTGTGTGATCTTGGAGATGGCATATATATAACTATCAGAGGGTATGGGCAAAGCAGCCCTCAAGATGGAGGGTTTGTCCCTTGTAAAAAATGTGAGTTTTTTCATTTCATTGTTGAATTTCACTGCATTAGGATCAATATTTTGCCATTCACTTTTTGTACTCCGATATTTCTAAGCACTTCCTTATAGATAGACAGATAGATATAGATATATAGATATAGATTTCCATATCTATATCCATATCTATATCTATATCTACCTATATGAAAACCACTCACCTTGCCAGAATAAGATGCCATTGTAACCCACTGGAAAGGTCTGCTATAAATATAATTCTGCTTTCTCTCTACCTGGTTCTCATACCTTGTGGTGATTCTTCTGCCCCCCTTTCAGGACTACCACTGAAATCCATTCAGAATATGCGTGTGTGTGTAAAAGGGAGGTAGGCAGATAGATCATGGTGTGTGTGTGTGTGTGTGTGTGTGTGTGTGTGTGTGTGTGTGTGTGTGTGTGTGTGTGTGTGTGTTTAAGAGGTAAATAGGTAGCATACCTCTTAACTGTCTAGATTTTTGCAGAATGTCCAGATTTTTGCCCCATATTTTTGGTCTGTTCCTCATAAAAAGAGCTGAAGTTACTAGATAACTACAAACATTTGAGTTTCAGGCTTCATATCCTTTAGAAAAATGCATGCTAGCCCAAATCCTGTTATTCTAGCAATTTTATGAGTTCATGAGAACAATATTTATAATCCCTATTTATTTTAGGGATTTTTTTGCACTAAGAGGTTAAGGTGTCTATGTGTGAGAGTGAAATGCCTTAGTTCGGGATAGCACGTGATTAGATAAAGCACTGAAAAAGAGTCTAACTCAAAAGCTTTGCCTTTGATATTTTTGTTGCTGTTTTAAATAAGATCTTTGGACATTGCTTTCCTGGTTTTCTTTTCGTATTCGTCATGGTTAGTAATTTACTTAGGCTCAAACTCTGTATCTTAGTTACAGGAAACAAGAGCCTGAATCCTCTACCTCAAGCAAGATGCATTTTTCAGGAAACTGAGTTCCAGGTGCATTTTTCAAGGAACCGGGTTAGTTTCAAGTGCATTTTCAAGAAATTGTGAGCTTCAAGGGAAAAGAAGTTTACTGCTTTTCATGCTAAGTCTGTTTGAAATGTGTGACTGTTTTGTTTAACAAATGGTATTATTGTTGTGGTAGAGAATTTAAAAGCCATGTTAGTAGAACAACAGGTAGCATGTTCACTTTTGATGCAGAAGGCTGTGGGTTCTAGTCCCACACCATGTAGTTGGATTGCTGATACTGTGTGGTATTTTAAGGAGGTAGGGTGCTACAGTCATGAGTCTGTCCTCCTTTGGATGAAATGCCTAGTAACTATGAACCTGTTTTCAGTTTGCCATCCATTCCCTATTGCAATATTACAAGTTTAACATTTTTTTAATGTAACCTAGGCAATTTATTCTTCAAGGGCAGCAGGCACTGAATTTATAGATGAAACACTGAAATATAAATTTCTTTACTAGCAGCAACTTCTTCATTAGTTACATATCTCTTTAATCTGGAATTATTCAGATGACTTTTTCTTCTGCAGAGACTGTGCATATTGACTGATATTGTTGGTTTGTAATGACAGAAGTTTGTGTGGCTTTTTATGGATGAAATATTCTGAATTTGGCCGTTTTGTCATTATTGGTTCATATGTTTTGGTTCATTGCTTACTTGAAAAATGTTCCAAACTATCAGATTAAAACATGCTCAGACAAGCTGTGCTATATTATACAAGGGATATAATTTAATATAACCAGGAAGGTGAATAAAAGAGCTCTTGCATGTTTGCATAGTCCTAAAAATGTGTGCAAGGGGCCTATGATTTGAAAACACCCCAAAGGTAAACTTAATCCGCCACTGGCCAGATGCATATTTTTGAATGTGAGTTTTAATACTGTTTCAGTGAATGTGAATTTCAAGGGCAGATAAGTTTTAATGCTAACTCCAAACTACAAGACAACTCTGACCACTAATAAATTTCACCGACTGAAAAAAGAACCACTCAATAGAACAAATATTTATTCTTTCTAGCGCTTCGGTGTTGCCACCTTTCAGGAGTATCAAACATACAAATTACAAATACAAGCTTTTATATAAAAAACAATCAATTGAAAACATACTTCCATTAATTAAACAATAAATTAATCAAACTCTCACAAATTACACTTAAAGTAAACTTTTCCAACTAAGCTCATTATTGAGACCATTGGGAATTATAGTTTTATATTTCAAAATAAAAATGCTTTCCTTATACAATAATTTGTGTTTTAAAACATTTTCATCTCCACTATAACATTTTGCACTCTCTAAAACAGTGCCCTGCAACAAAGACACATCACCATCATGGAAAGCATTAAAATGTGTTGCAATAACCTTATTTTCCCTTTTATGTCTCACATCCCTAGCATGTTCTAAAAATCTGATGCAAAATTCTCTTTTTGTCTCCCCAATATAATATAGTCCACATGGACACCTAAGGGCATAAATCACCCCCATACTTCGACATGTGAAAACCTCTCTTGGTACAAACTTTACCCCATTAATACTATAAAATGATCTAACAATATTTTTACAAACACTGCATCTCCCACAGCAAACCATCCCAAAACTCATCACAGCCTTTTATATAACTGTTTTGGGCATCAAAAATTTACCATGTACCACCATATCCTTTATGTTCCTACCCCTTTTATATGAAAAAAGGGGTTTAGCTGGAAGAATATTTGCTAAAACCCTATCTTCTATTAAAAATCTCCAGTAATATTCTATTAAAGTCTTAATTTCCTCACTTTTTATATTATATATAGAAACAAAATATATATCATTTCCTACATCCTTCTTAATTTCATATATATCTTTAGACTGAAAATTTCCCCTAACTAAACTCTTTTCTTTCTTTATTTTTAATAAGGCTTGTTCCAAAATACTTGGTCTATAACCCCTCTGTAAAAACATGTTCTTTGTTATTTCCCACTCCTTTTCTAGATTGCTAAACACATTACATAACCTAGAAACACGTGTAAATTCCCCATAGGGTAAAGCTTCTAGCACATGGGAAGGATGGCAACTGGAAGCATGGAGGTACTGATTCCCATCCAAAAACTTCCTATGAATATTGGACAAAATATCCCCTTGCTATGTGCCTTCCAGAATAAGATCCAAAAATATCACACTATTACCTTTCTGTAAACCATCAAAAGCAAGACCAAAAGGATTTTTATGTAAATCCAACAAAAATTTATCTACCTGTCCAAAACCATCTTCACAAACAAAAATCAAATCGTCAATATAACGAAAGTAAAATTGTACATACCTTCTCATAAACTCCAAATTAAATAAAAATCTTTTCTCAAAATAAGACATAAAAAGGTTCGCATACATAGGGGCAAAAGCTGCCCCCATTGCCGTACCCTGTTTCTGACTATACAACATCTCATTAAAGTAAAAATAATTGTTTTTTAAACAAAAATCAATCAAATCCAAAATAAAGAAAGTAGAAGGACTATCACTCAAGAAAAACTTAACTGCTTCCAAACCATCCTTATGCTGGATGGAAGTATATAAACTCTTCACATCCACAACAAGCCAACACATTCCTTTCTTCCATTTTAGAGGAGAAATTTTATTCAAAAAATCAACAATGTTCTTTATGTAAACTGGAGATCTAGAAACATAGAGTAACAAAATATTATGTACCAAACCAATATTATGTAAAAAATAATCACATGCAGAAATGATAGGTCTGCCTGGAGGGTTCACCATATCTTTATGAACCTTTGGTAAACAAAAAAGGATAGCTATTTCACTTTTACAGTTAAATAATTTGTCCTTAACATCCTTTTCCATGAAGAACCCCAATCTAACACTCCTATCTAATAGTCTCACATATTCGGCCATAGCCTGATTAAATTTATTAATATCACATCTTTCATAAACCTCAGCATTATTCAAATGTTCCTTGCACATGTGATAATATTGTATTGCACTCATAACAATTTTATTGCCCTTATCCGAAGGTTTAATAACAATATTGGTTCTATTGCCTAACTCCTTAAGGGTATATCATTCCTTTAATGTTAAATTATAAGATATCTCATACTTTTTTAATGTTGTATTACTACAAATATTCTCACATCCAAAACCTATCATGGAACCATGGAAGTTTTAATGCTAAGTTTGTTTTCATCGTGAGACTGTATTGCTTTGTTTAGCAAATGTATATCAGTGTTTATGCTATAAAATTTGAAATAAAAGTTTTAAGTTAAATCCAAATATCTGTAATCATTGTAGACGTAAAGCAGAAAACAGCATGTGCACAGAGAGTTTGAACAGTGTTTATGGTAAATGAGCAGAAATAGCCAAATAATGAGACACTGGAATGGCTGCGGGGGGGGGGGGTTGTGTATATGGGTCTGATCAATTATCCTGCCTAGGGCCCCAATTGACCTTGATCTGGCTCTAGGCTCAATAGCTACCGCTCAAACAGAGCACAAACAGTGAAAAGACAAAATGATTTCTTCACCAGTATTGCTGTCCGACAAGGATCTATACCAGGCTCTGTACTTTTCAACTCTGAAGAAGACTTTGTACCGTGTGACTAAAAATGCTTAGTGTGGCAGCTAATAAATTTGTTTTGGTATTATTTGTCATGGACCCTTGGTGTTGGTAACTTCCTTTGGTTTTTGCCTTGACTCTGTGCCAGTTGGTCGTAGCACCTCTGATTCTAGTTTTGAATTCTCATTCAGACTTCCCTTTTCCTCAAACACCCCTCCCAGATATTTGAAGCTACTAAACCATTCCACTATTTTCCCTTCTGTCTCAGTTTTCAGCTTATTCTGATTCCCTCCATTTGTTGCCATGACAACTGTCTTGCTGTATTCAGTTTCATCCCAAGTGTCTTCAGTTTTGCACTTCATTCATCTCTCATTGGCTTAAGTTCCTGTTCAGAATCTGCTTGTGGAGTCACATTGTCTGCTCACAGCAGCTTTATTGCCATAATGGCTAGGATCTTCACTTCTGAAGTACTAGGTATACAAGGTTCAGTCCTGACTCTGGCTGTTGTCTATATGGAAATTATATGTCCACATTTATTTGTGGGGTTCCTTCCAAAAACACGCTGGGTGTTTCCACCTTAAAGTTTAATTTTGATTAGTATGCCAACCAGGAGATGGATGGATTGTATGAGAGAAGATATGACAGTTAGATATGATTGTTAAGGAAGATAAAAGAGTGGTATTATGTAAATAGACATGGTGGCAGTTGATGCAGCACCTCAACCCCATGTAGAAAAAATGGGAAAACGGGGGTTGATGATGATGTGTGTGTGTGTGTGTGTGTGTGTGTGTGTGTGTGTGTGTGTGTGTGTGTGTGTGTGTGTAAAATACAAGAGTGTAGAAAGTGCATTAAGTCTTGCCACTGCAAAAGTGCTGTTTTGTTATGTGTATGATAAAGTTATCCTTGTGCATTGCCAGCTTTACTTTTTTATATACATTGAAATATTTCTGGGATCAGTTTCTCAGCCATAGATCCACCCTATTGTATGCATTCTGCTACATTTTCCATGATATAGATAAGTAGCTGTTCAGTGCAGCAATCGTTGATTTATGTAAGGCATTTGGCAACATGAAACCTTACCTTGTTAGCAAAGGTATTCCCTCTGTCAGAATTGCTGGTGAAAACCATATATGATTTCTGATTCATCTATGTTACAGCTATATTATCATAAGCATCCATGGTGCCCTTTACCATTTTATATCTGTTGTTGCTGATATTGCCAAAGAATTTGTCTTAGATGCATTACTCTTTGCTATCTTCATTTAATCTATATAATGGTGCCTGACCACCATACCTACTACCATATGTGTTAATACATTTTCTATCAGTGCCCTCTTGCAACAGGATCTAAACCTCTAGATCATTCAGATACAGAAGGAAGTTTATAATAAGTATTTTTAAGTTAAAGACCATCATCTTTATAACAGCAATCAGGTTGACATGAGTAACTTCGAACAGACATTCTATTTACTTCCTCTGTAGTTGCAATACAATTTATATTCTCACTATTTTGAAATGTCTCATCAGCAATGTAATCACATGTCTTAAAGCATGATTCAGCAAACATCAAAAAGATTTGTCACAGTATAAACATACTCCTTTCATGAAAAGTCCATACAAATACTGACAAATGACCTCTGCATTCAAAGGATGAGTAAGGCTTGCATCTTAACTTTGGTTGCAGCAAGAAGTGCTAACAAATTAAAGAAACAAGACATAGTGTTTAATTGTATAATTCTTTCATCAAACATGGACTACCACTCTGCTATGCTCATTAGAGCAAAGTGATTCCCACTATTAACTGAGCACAACTACCATGCTACATACTACTATAGGATCTATGCAATATAGTAGTTATGCTCTGCTTCACACTAATGCAACATCTGTGTAGTGTAGTAGTTATGCTATATTACACACTACTGTAGGCTCAGTATAGCATAGTAGCTATGCTATTGTACACACTGCCATAGGATCAGAGTAGTATAGTAGTTATGCTATACTACATAGTACTATATAAGCTAT